>NC_082648.1:65523868-65826899 GCF_028023285.1 Balaenoptera ricei
TTTTAAAGTACTTCTAGTTCTAAAATTATTCCTTTTGTGTTTTAGGACAACACTATCTATCCAAGAAAAAGCAATTAAAAGAAAATAGTTAATTTTAGGCTTAGAGTTCTCATTCCAACATAAACAATTCAGGGTAAAAGTAGGAAAGTGTAAATTATCAATAAAAGACTAACAATATTTAACTTTATGCAAATAATTAAAACAAATGCATGTCGTTCTCTTCTAATATTCTGTGTACCCACAATGACTTGTCTGGATTAGATGGAAGAGAAACCACTTTTCTCTCCTGACCATGGCTATCATCTCTGCAGGTTTACTCAAACTTGTACTTTGATAAATGGCCTTGGCCTAAGACTTGACCACTGTAAGTACTACTTGCAATAGAATTTTGGTTGGTCTCTTTGGTTAGCAAACATATCAATCATGCATCTGATATTCCAATAAGACTCTGTGGTAAGCAATGTTGTATTTATAGAGATGTTTTTACCATGCCGCTTATCAGATTGAAAACTTTTTCAAACAAATGTAAAGAATGCCTGGTCAGCATTTCAGAATATTTCTAAATGTTAGAAAAGAATAAAGATTTGTATAAACTTCTGAAAAAAGTAGAACTAAAGAAAACAGCAAAAATGATCAAGGTCGTTGTGTTAGAGAAAATTAGATTTGGCTGCAAATAGTAAAAAAAAAAAAAAAATCCACATAACAGCATAAGTAAGATAGGAGTTTCTTTTTCATTTAAAGGATATCTGGAAGTAAGCCATCCATGACTGGTATGGTGACTTCATGAAATTGTCAGGGAACCAGGCTCTCTCTTTTTGTCCACCAACGTCATTTTGGCATCCATCTCTCAGTCTCGAGTGGATAATTGAGTTACACTCAATTAAAAAGACACATCCTGTTTCATTAAGGATTCTTCCACATCCATTTGGCCTGTTGATAGTTCCAAGGCCTTATCTAGTTGCAGTGGAGACTGGAAAATGTAGAGTTTATTCTAGGCCCAACTAAAAATTATGGGTTCTATTTCTAAGGAAAAGAGACCATTGATAGTACCCACAATAGATGACTGTCATTAAGAAACATTTATGTGGAGTATTCTGCTGGTCCTTGCACCAAACAGCCTCACAGTCTGGTGAGAGAGAACAAACCTGTATATGACAGTGTCAGAAATGTATCTTCAATCCAACACTCCCTTCTCCTATCCTTGTTTTTGGTTAGTGTACATGCCATCATTCCAGGCATCTAATCTTGAACTCCTAGTCTGATTTCTGGTGATATACATCGCTATTCCACATTCCATAATTTGCTAGAAATTGGAGATTTTGCTTCTGTACTACAGCTTGGATTTATCCCCTTATGCACATCCTCATGCTTTGGCCCTTGTTAAGTTTTCTGTCAATTACTGTAATAATTCCAAATTGGTCTCTTCTCCAGTGTCTCTCCATCACATCCATCCAAAACATTTACCATTCTGATTAAAGAAAAAACTGTAGTTTCTTCTCCTGTCTTACAATTTTTTTTAATTCAGGCATTTCAGTCTCCTAATTGTTGTCACTTCTTCTATCATAGCTCTATCTAGCTACTCTATATCTCATTCTTGGGTGTCCCAAATTTTTCAGATTGCTTAATCTCACTGTTCTTTTTTTTTTTTAATTGAAGTACAGTTGCTGCACAATATTATATGAGTTATAGGTGTACAATGTAGTGATTCACAATTTTTAAAGGTTATACTCCATTTATAATTATTATAAATTATCGGCTGTATTTCCCATGATGTATAATATATCCTTGTAGCTTATTTTATACCTAAGAGTTTGTACTTCTTAGTCTCCTACACCTATATTGCCCCTCTCCCCTTCCCTCTCCCCACTGGTAACCACTAGTTTATTCTCTATATCTGTGAGTTGGCTTCTTTTTTGTTATATTCACTAGTTTGTTGTATTGTTTAGATTCATACATATAAGTGATATCATACAGTATTTGTCTTTCTCTGTGTGACTTATTTCACTTAGCATAATGCCCTCCAAGTCCATCTATGTTGCTGCAAATGGCAAAATTCCATTCTTTTTGATGGCTGAGTAGTATTCCATTGTATATATATACCACATCTTCTTTATCCATTCATCTGTTGATGGACACTTAGGTTGCTTCTCTATCTTGGCTATTGTAAATAATGCTGCTATGAACATTGGGGTGCATGTATCTTTTCAAATTAGTGTTTTTTAGGGGGGGTATATACCCAGGAGTGGAATTGCTGGGTCATATGGTAGTTCTCTTTTTACATTTTTGAGAAATCTCCATACTGTTTTCCATAGTGGCTGCACCAATTTACATTCCCACCAACAGTGTACATGGGTTCCCTTTTCTCCACATCCTCGTCAACATTTGTTATTTGTGTTCTTTTTGATGATAGCCATTCTGACAGATGTGAGGTGATATCTCGTTGTGGTCTTAACAAATAAATAACTTTAATTACAGATTCCATGGCCTATTTTCAAATTCCACCATGATATCTAAAAGGCATATTTTTTCTATTTACCTCTTGTTCTGATTTCTTGCTTTCCTTGAATTTTCTAGAGTCTCTCCTCATATGGATTTGTTTTTCCTTTCTTCCTGGGCGTTCACCCAAATGAGAAAGAGAGTAACTTTGCTTTGGAAATGTTACTTAAGAATCTGGAGATTAAGGTTAAGAAAGAGTGTTTTACATTTTCATGGTTCACCAAATAACATACAGTTGAGCATTAGACAGCCTTGTTCATGAAAGTTCCTCAGCCATACCTACCACTGAAAACTGGCCTTCACTTTTTAATCCCCATCCTCCTTTTGGCTTGATCTGTCACCTAAATTTTACCTCTGTTCTCATTTCTAACTTTTTTCAGACTTGGGCTTGCTCACCCCTCCTTTCTTGAATTACCTATGCAAACTCAAGATTCTTTTTACATTATTATAGAAAACAATTAATTTTTTGAGCACCTATCTTGTACTTTATAGGAAATTTCTCATTTTATTCTCACAATGTTTCTAAGAAGGCACTGTATCCACATTTACAGAGAAGTAATCTGAGGCCTAGATAGAGTGGGAGACACTCGTAAGAGCAGACAGTTAACTACTAGTATCAAAATCCAGAATTTGAATCTAGATTTGTCTCTACAAAGCCTTTATTGTCTTTTACATTACACTCTCTCATCATGATATACTTGCAATATTTTTTCTAGTTATAACCTTTTCTCCAAGTTTCACCTATTTCTTTTAAGGCTCACTTCAAAAGTCAAAGAAAATAATAAATAAATTGTTGTAGAGGTTAAAAGGAAGGAAAGTTTATATCCAGTTGGGGAGATATAAAGGAAATTCTTGAATGAAGAGTGGAATTTATATACATGGTAGAATGGATACTTGCTTAATGTTCTTACCCTATTAGTTGTAAGGACAATCAAGATAGAGTTTATTGCTTACTATTTTGTTCATATAGTGCTAACGCTAATGCTTTGAAAACAGAAGATACTCAAAAGCATTAAACTGAATATTTTTTAAAAACATAAATTGTGATATAGACAAGCAAATATATGGATAATATTGCTAATGAGGGCAATTTTTTCCTAATTTACATTTGAGAGAAATCCTATTTGGTTGGAACATTCAGAAAATACTTCATCAAGTAGTTGTAATTTAATGGGCAGATAGGGCTCATATATAGAAAGGAAAAAGCATTCTTTTGAGGAGAGGATTTCATAGAGGAGTACCCAGAGAGTAAGCCATCATGGTTTGAGCAGACTATTAGTGAAAACGAACAGTTTGGGGTCAGATTATAGATGTAGGCAGACTTCATTAGGAAGACAATGAGGAAGGCTCTTAGGTAAAAATGAGACAAAATTACACTGTCAGTGACATTTAGGAGAAGTAATAGCAGAAAGGGACTAATATTAACTAATGTCTATAGAGGCTTGCTATATGCCATTTACTGGACCAAGCATTTCATGGAGTATTGCATTCAGTCCTCACAATAGTCTTATAATATAAGCACTGTTATCATCCCCATTTTACAGATGAAGAAACTGAGGCTGAGGTTAAATACTTGCCAGTATCTCAATGTGGTAGAAAATGGATTCAAACTAAGACTGTGGTTCCAGAAGATGCTACTCTTAACCAATAAACAACATTGCAACAATGGGGACTTCTGGTGCCAGGGGGAGAGAAGAAGGGCTATTGGTTGACTTGATTTCCATATATATATATATATATATATATATATATATATAAAAGTAAGGTTTGCTGTAAGTATTTAATTAGCATTGCTCATGAGTTGCAAATAAAGCATTGGTATGCCCAAGTGCCTAGAATTATTAGAAGACAATTAAGTGGACACAGGGTCTCCACCGAATTGTTTGAAAAACAGAAATAAATAAAAGAAACCCCAGAAGAGAAATATATAGCAGCAGATGTCAATAGAGTAGATGACAGGCTCTGGGCTCCAGCTGTTTCCTTCATGGCGAAGATGCCTGATTGCTGAGGACTGTGGACACTCCTGTTGGCTCGCTCGCATGGTAGCACTTCCAGAGCTGGCCAGGCCACAGCTGCATAGGTCAGCCCTCAGGTCTCTAGATGATTCCGCCTGCTTTGCCTGTTTCTGCTGTGCTTGCACATTTAGTTGTTTGTATTTAAAGAAACATGATGATTTCTTTTTCTGGTTATACTTCATGCTCCAAGTTTTATAGTGAAGCTGTTAATGGTTGTTTTAATTGTTTTTGCCTTTGTGGTAGCAGTAGTGTAAAGAACGCTGTAATGACCCTTGAATTTTAACTTCTTCTCTGCTGGCAGAAGGCTCAGATTTTCAGTATCATACATTTATTTCCCTTAAGTAACAATTTATAGAAATGTGACAGTCTAATACTGTTGTCTATTATTTTAGTTTGTGCTTTACAACGTCTTTAAAGAATTATATGTAATGCTTTAAACTATGAAATTACCAGAATTTCTGGTGTAAATTATATGTGATTAAATGTTATTCAAAACCTCATACAACTTTTAAATTGTTCTTCTGCAAGTGTCAATACTGAGTGTATATTTGATGCTGATTTGCCAAATGTATTCTTCTTAGTTTCTTCCTTTCCAGTGTTATAGACATTTTTCTTTCCTTTAATAAAAACGAAGGCACTAAGTATATTGTTTATGGAGACATAAAATCATTAGGTATGTCATGATTTTTAAACAAAATAATTGTTTCATGGTTGATATTAATGCTGTCGTATCTCCAACAATTACCCTCAGTCAATCTTGAACTTAAAATACTAGGTGTCATAGTTAAAAGAACATCAAATTAGGAGCTCAAAAGATTTGAATTAAACTTCTGCTAGATTTTGAAATGATAAGTCACTTAAACTGTCTCAACTTCAATCTCTGTTATCTGTAAAAAATGAAAGAGAACTGAGGACAATAGTTCTTGGTAAAGCTTTTCTAAGGAGAATATTTTTATTATCTACTCCCCTTCTTCTTCCTCCTGATTTTGTCCTGTCAGTTATCACATTTCTCTTATTTTTTCAATCTCTTCGAATCCATTGGATTCTTTGGACCCAGATTTTTCAAACTTGTCACATTTTGGAACTGATAATTCTGTGTTTTAGGGGAATAGTCTTACTATTGTGGGATATTTAACATCATCCCTGCCATTATCTACTAAATGCTAGTAGTGTTCTCCAGTGTGACAGCCAAAAATGCCTCCAGACTTTGTGAAATGCATCTGTGGGGAAGGTGAAATCAAACTCCGTAGGGAAACACTGCTTTAGAATCAGCTTCCAAAAATGCTCAGATCTTTACTATTTTTAATAATAATTATTATTATATCCTTCAACATGCTTCAGATGATCACTCTTTCTAACTTTGCAGATACATTTCGTTAAAGAGTACTTTGTGTCCATTGGCACTATTCCAAGGTTTACATTTGCTTTACTTTTCTTGATTTCTGACTTCTGTTTTCTGAGAGGTTAAAAATGGCTTTTAAAAAGACATCTTTTCTGTTTTTTTTTTTTTTTACCTTATACACTTCTAAATTGCTGGGTTTTTTTTTTAACATCTTTATTGGAGTATAATTGCTTTACAATGGTGTGTTAGTTTCTGCTTTATAACAAAGTGAATCAGTTATACATATACATATATCCCCATATCTCTTCCCTCTTGCGTCTCCCTCCCTCCCGCCCTCCCTATCCCACCCCTCTAGGTGGTCACAAAGCACCAAGCTGATCTCCCTGTGCTATGTGGCTGCTTCCCACTAGCTATCTATTTTACATTTGGTAGTGTATATATGTCCATGCCACTCTCTCACTTTGTCCCAGCTTCCCCTTCCCCTTCCCCATATCCTCAAGTCCATTCTCCAGTAGATCTGCATCTTTATTCCCGTCTTGCCCCTAGGTTCTTCATGACCATTTTTCTTTTTTCTTAGATTTCATATATATGAGTTAGCATACGGTATTTGTTTTTCTCTTTCTGACTTACTTCACTCTGTATGACAGACTCTACATCCATCCACCTCACTGCAGATAACCCAATTTTGTTTCTTCTTATGGCTGAGTAATATTCCATTGTATATATGTGCCACATCTTCTTTATCCATTCATCTGTTGATGGACACTTAGGTTGCTTCCGTGTCCTGGCTATTGTAAATAGAGCTGCAATGAACATTTTGGTACATGACTCTTTTTGACCTATGGTTTTCTCAGGGTATATGCCCAGTAGTGGGATTGCTGGGTCGTATGGTAGTTCAATTTTTAGTTTCTTAAAGAACCTCCATACTGTTCTCCATAGTGGCTGTATCAATTTACATTCCCACCAACAGTGCAAGAGAGTTCCATTTCTCCACACCCTCTCCAGCATTTATTGTTTGTAGATTTTTTGATGATGGCCATTCTGACTGGTGTGAGATGATATCTCATTGTAGTTTTGATCTGCATTTCTCTAATGATTAATGATGTTGAGCATTCTTTCATGTGTCTGTTGGCAATCTGTATATCTTCTTTGGGGAAATGTCTATTTAGGTCTTCTGCCCATTTTTGGATTGGGTTGTTTGTTTTTTTGATATTGAGCTGCATGAGCTGCTTGTATGTTTTGGAGATTAATCCTTTGTCCGTTGCTTCACTTGCAAATATTTTCTCCCATTCTGAGGGTTGTCTTTTGGTCTTGTATATGGTTTCCTTTGCTGTGCAAAAGCTTTTAAGTTTCATTAGGTCCCATTTGTTTATTTTTGTTTTTATTTCCATTTCTCTAGGAGGTGGGTCAAAAAGGATCTTGCTGTGATTTATGTCATAGAGTGTTCTGCCTATGTTTTCCTCTAAGAGTTTGATGGTGTCTGGCCTTACGTTTAGGTCTTTAATCCATTTTGAGTTTATTTTTGTGTGTGGTGTTAGGGAGTGTTCTAATTTCATTCTTTTACATGTAGCTGTCCAGTTTTCACAGCACCACTTATTGAAGAGGCTGTCTTTTCTCCATTGTATATTCTTGCCTCCTTTATCAAAGATAAGGTGATCATATGTGTGTGGGTTTATCTCTGGGCTTTCTGTCCTGTTCCATTGATCTATATTTCTGTTTTTGTGCCAGTACCATACTGTCTTGATTACTGTAGCTTTGTAGTATAGTCTGAAGTCAGGGAGCCTGATTCCTCCCGCTCCATTTTTCCTTCTCAAGATTGCTTTGGCTATTCGGGGTCGTTTGTGTTTCCATGCAAATTGTGAGATTTTTTGTTCTAGTTCTGTGAAAAATGCCAGTGGTAGTTTGATAGGGATTGCATTGAATCTGTAGATTGCTTTGGGTAGTATAGTCATTTTCACAATGTTGATTCTTCCAATCCAAGAACATGGTATATCTCTCCATCTGTTTGTATCATCTTTAATTTCTTTCATCAGTGTCTTATAATTTTCTGCATACAGGTCTTTTGTCTCCTTAGGTAGGTTTGTTCCTAGATATTTTATTCTTTTTGTTGCAGTGGTAAATGGGAGTGTTTTCTTAATTTCACTTTCAGATTTTTCATCATTAGTGTATAGGAATGCAAGAGATTTCTGTGCATTAATTTTGTATCCTGCTACTTTACCAAATTCATGGATTAGCTCTAGTAGTTTTCTAGTAGCATCTTTAGGATTCTCTATGTATAGTATCATGTCATTTGCAAACAGTGACACCTTTACTTCTTCTTTTCTGATTTGGGTTCCTTTTAGTTCTTTTTCTTCTCTGGTTGCTCTGGCTAAAACTTCCAAAACTCTGTTGAATAATAGTGGTGAGAGGGCGCAACTTGTCTTGTTCCTGATCTTAGTGGAAATGGTTTCAGTTTTTCACCATTGAGGATGATGTTGGCTCTGGGTTTATCATATATGGCCTTTATTATGTTGAGGTAAGTTCCCACTATGCCTACTTTCTGGAGGGTTTTTATCATAAATGGGTGTTGAATTTTGTCGAAAGCTTTCTCTGCCTCTATTGAGATGATCATATGGTTTTTCTCCTTCAATTTGTAAATATGGTGTATCACATTGATCGATTTGCGTATATTGAAGAATCCTTGCATTCCTGGGATAAACCCCACTTGATCATGGTGTATGATCTTTTTAATGTGCTGTTGGATTCTGTTTGCCAGTATTTTGTTGAGGATTTTTGCATCTATGTTTATCAGTGATATTGGCCAGTAGTTTTCTTTCTTTGTGACATCTTTGTCTGGTTTTGATATCAGGGTTATGGTGGCCTCGTAGAATGAGTTTGGGAGTGTTCCTCCCTCTGCTATATTTTGGAAGAGTTTGAGAAGGATAGGTGTTAGCTCTTCTCTAAATGTTTGATAGAATTCGCCTGTGAAGCCATCTGGTCCTGGACTTTTGTTTGTTGGAAGATTTTTAATCACAGTTTCAATTTCAGTGCTTGTGATTGGTCTGTTCATATTTTCTATTTCTTCCTGGTTCAGTCTCGGAAGGTTGTGCTTTTCTAAGAATTTGTCTATTTCTTCCAGGTTGTCCATTTTATTGGCATAGAGTTGCTTGTAATAATCTCTCATGATCCTTTGTATTTCTGCAGTGTGAGTTGTTATTTTTCCTTTTTCTTTTCTAATTCTATTGATTTGAGTCTTCTCCCTTTTTTTCTTGATGAGTCTGGCTAATGGTTTATCAACTTTGTTTATCTTCTCCAAGAACCAGCTATTAGTGTTATTGATCTTTGCTATCGTTTCCCTCATTTCTTTTTCATTTATTTCTTATCTGATCTTTATGATTTCTTTCCTTCTGCTAACTTTGGGGTTTTTTTGTTCTTCTTTCTCTAATTGCTTTATGTTTAAGGTTAGGTTGTTTATTTGAGGTGTTTCTTGTTTCTTAAGGTAGGATTGTATTGCTATAAACTTCCCTCTTAGAACTGCTTTTGCTGCATCCCATAGGTTGTGGGTCGTCGTGTTTTCATTGTCATTTGTTTCTAGGTATTTTTTGATTTCCTCTTTGATTTCTTCAGTGATCTCTTGGTTATTAAGTAGTGTATTGTTTAGCCTCGATGTGTTTGTATTTTTTACAGTTTTTTTCCTGTAATTGATATCTAGTCTCATAGCATTGTGGTCGGAAAGGATACTTGATACGATTTCAATTTTCTTAAATTTAACAAGGCTTGATTTGTGACCCAAGACATGATCTGTCCTGGAGAATGTTGCATAAGCACTTTAGAAGAAAGGGTATTCTGTTGTTTTTGGATGGAATGTCCTATAAATATCAATTAAGTCTGTCTTGTTTAATGTGTCATTTAAAGCTCGTGTTTCCGTATTTATTTTCATTTTGGATGATGTGTCCATTGGTGAAAGTGGGGTGTTAAAGTCCCCTACTATGACTGTGTTACTGTCGATTTCCCCTTTTATGGCTGTTAGCATTTGCCTTATGTATGGAGGTGCTCCTATGTTGGGTGCATGAATATTTACAATTGTTATATCTTCTTGGATTGATCCCTTGATCATTATGCAGTGTCCTTCTCTGTCTCTTGAAATAGTTTTTATTTTAGAGTCTATTTTGTCTGTGATATGAGAATTGCTACTCCAGCTTTCTTTTGATTTCCATTTGCAGGGAATATCTTTTTCCATCCCCTCACTTTCAGTCTCTATGTGTCCCTAGGTCTGAAGTGGGTCTCTTGTAGACAGCATATATACAGGTCTTGTTTTTGTATCCATTCAGCCAGTCTATGTCTTTTGGTTGGAGCATTTAATCCATTTACATTTAAGGTAGTTATCAATATGTATGTTCCTATTACCATTTTCTTAATTGTTTTGGGTTCGTTTTTGTAGGTCTTTTCCTTGTCTTGTGTTTCCTGCCTAGAGAAGTTCCTTTAGCACTTTTTGTAAAGCTAGTTTGGTGGTGCTGAATTCTCTTAGCTTTGCTTGTCTGTAAAAGTTTTAATTTCTCTGTCAAATCTGAATGAGATCCTTTCTGGGTAGAGTAATCTTGGTTGTAGGTTTTTTCCCTTCATCACTTTAAATATGTCCTGCCACTCCCTTTTGGCTTGGAGAGTTTCTGCTGAAAGATCCGCTGTTATCCTTATGGGGATTCTCTTGTATATTATTTGTGTGTTTCTCTTGCTGCTTTTAATATTTGTTCTTTGTATTAAATTTTTGATAGTTTGATTAATATGTGTCTTGGCATGTTTCTCCTTGGATTTATCCTGTATGGGACTCTCTGTTCTTCCTGGACTTGATTTACTATTTCCTTTGCCATATTAGGGAAGTTTTCAACTATCATCTCTTCAAATATTTCTCAGTCCCTTTCTTTTTCTCTTCTTCTGGGACCCCTATAATTCGAATATTGGAGCGTTTAATGTTGTGCCAGATGTGTCTGAGACTGTCCTCAATTGTTTTCATTTTTTTTCTTTATTCTGCTCTGCAGTAGTTATTTCCACTATTTTATGTTCCAGGTCACTTATCCGTTCTTCTGCCTCAGTTATTCTGCTATTGATTCCTTCTAGAGAATTTTTAATTTCATTTATTTTTTTGTTCATCATTGTTTGTTTGCTCTTTAGTTCTTCTAGGTCCTTGTTAAACGTTTCTTTTATTTTCTCCATTCTATTTACAAGATTTTGGATCATCTTTACTATCATTATTCTGAATTCTTTTTCAGGTAATCTGCCTATTTCCTGTTCATTTGTTAGGTCTGGTGGGTTTTTACCTTGCTCCTTCATCTGCTGTGTGTTTCTCTGTCTTCTCATTTTGCTTAACTTACTGTGTTTGGGGTCTCCTTTTCACAGGCTGCAGGTTAGTAGTTCCCATTGTTTTTGGTGTCTGCCCCTAGTGGCTAAGGTTGGTCCAGTGGGTTGTGTAGGCTTCCTGGTGGAGGGGACTGGTGCCTGTGTTCTGGTGGATGAGGCTGGATCTTTTCTTTCTGGTGGGCAGGTCCACGTGTGGTGGTGTGTTTTGGGGTGGAAAAGACATTTTTTATTGACTCATATTTACGTCTTATTTTCATCCTGTTTACAGCACTTGATGTCTGCTGACCACAATTCTCATTTTAGAATGCTCCAATATTCACTAACAAAGTGACTGTGGCAAGTCAATTAATACTTAAGTCTTAGCTTCTTCATCTATAAAATGAGGACAATAATATAAACTAACCACATAACATTTGCATAAAGACTGTATGCCAGCAGAGTGTTGTACATAGTTGGTGGTCAACTTATTACCTATTATAATACTATAAAAGTATCTAATAGTTTAATACCAAAAGTAGTAATATTAAGCATTGTTAGTAGAACAAAGGAAACAGTGATTAATTTCCATGTACGAGTAGAGTAACATTTCAGCCATGTTTTGAAGAATGAATTTTTTTAGCTAAATAAATATGGAAGAAAGAACATCTTAGGTAGAATAGCATCTATCAAGGTATGAAACACTGTGCTATGTTTAGAAAACTACAGATTATTCACCAATCCTAGGATTTAGATAAGAGAGATGCAGTTGAGATGAGGCTATGGGAAGATGACATTAAATGCCCAGTAAGGAGGTTGGGCTTAGTCTATAGAGGATGGGGGGAAGGATGTCAAAGAGACATGATCAAGTCTATATTTTAGAAAGGTGAGGATGAAATGAAATATGGAAATATCCAGTAAAAGGAGAGTTCAAAAATCAGAAGATTAGGAGTGTGTGATGGAGCAAACTTTTGTCTAAGACATCCCTCTCAAGAGCAATGGAAGAGGGACACATCTAGTGCAGTAAGCTGTAGCTGTTTGGATCAACTTATTAATTATCAGCAAAACACAGAATTCTGCATCTTGAAGAACATGTACATGTTTCTTCAAACAAAACTTAGTTTATTTGGAAATGATAATTTGTGAACTTGGCAGCCAGTAGCAATCAACCATGATAATTATCAATACTTTCTGAGTACCTACCACATGCTGGATGCTATACCCAATTTATTATTATTACAATTAAATATATGTAGAAACTGAGCTCAGAGAGGTACTAGGATAAAGCGGGAATGCCAACCTAGGTCTATTTGACTCTTAAGTCCTTACTTTCCAATCTCCCTCTCTGTCTCTCTCTCAGAACAATTTATAAACCACAGTCAAAATCAATGTTATTTCTTCTTTTTGTGGATTCTGAGTCACATAATGGGAAAACAAAGAAAACTGTGGATTCTTACAGGGGGGCTGAATTAATCTTTGACAGATTTCACTTTGCACTCTTCTTTCTCCCACTGTTACTCCTTTTTTGCTTTAAGAAGTGCTTTTCTTTGGACTCCTAGTCACTAGAGCCAATAGAGAAATTCAATATCTGTGGGAGAGATCATTAATTGGACACATAGCAGGATTTCTCCACTGTTCCCAGGAAATGGAATGATTTGTTAAAAAGTGTTACAAGTCTGCCTGGAGATAAAGGCACCAGATGAAAAGGCAGTGGCAAAAATTTACCTAAGTTTTCCCAATAACATAACATGATCTGATCTCCATCAAAGAAAACAACCCAAAGAAACAAAAACAGCAGGCCATCTCTTTTTGCTGTATTTGGATGTTGTCAAACTGATGTTCACTCTTGAAGTTATTCTTTGATGTTCACTCTTTTGTAAAACTGAAAACCTGAGGTGGGCAGGCTCATAATTTCCCATCGGGACATGAGTTAGAGTAAACTTCGTACAGTGAAAATGGCATTTTGTTAGTCAAGGTAATGCTAACTTCTCTAGCAGACAGATTCAAGGTCTCAGTGACTTAACACAGTAGGAGTTTATTTTTCGTTCTCTTGGCTGTTTGTATCATCAGGGGTAGACAAACGGTGGTCCATAGGTCAAATCTGGGTTGCCACCCAATTTTAGTAAGTAAAGTTTTATTGGAACACAGCCAGGACATTTGTTTCTGTGTTCTCCATGGCTGCTTTTGTGCTGTGACAGCAGAGTGGAGTGGTTATAATAAAGTATGGCCTGCGAAGTCCGAAATATTTACTATCTGATCCTTTATAGAAAGTTTGCTGACACAGGTTTATGGTAACTCAGGAAATCAGTTTGTTTTTTTTTTTTTAGCTTGTGGTTGTACCATCCCACCTTTAACTAACCATCAGTGAAAGAGAGGATTGTGTAAGAGACTTAGAAATTCCACATATCACTTCTACTCAGTTCTATTGGCCAGAACCCAGTCATATGATACCTAATTGCTAGAAAGGCTAGGAAATATAGTCTAGCTGTGCGCCCAGAAATGGTTTGGTGAGCTATTAGCCAGAATTTAGTTAGCTCATGACTGTCTAATTCGTCAGATGTTCAACATTAGGCAAAAAATTGCCATATGAAAAATATTCTGAGGGCCCAGAAGTGGCTTCCAGGTTGTCAAAATGTTGCCTTGAATTATAAGAACATGTCTTTAACGGCAAAACATTGAATGTGTGGAGGACCATAAGTTTCAAGTATTCAAGTTTCTCAATGTACAGAAAGAAAATATCTTGTAGTTAACTCTGCTTTTAAAAAATGGACCAGGCCCATCTACCCAAATGTATCATATGCAGAAAGCTCACTGTGGTATCGTGACTGCTCAGGCTGCTTGCCACTTGATGATTTTGCTAACCACCTTCAGTTTCTCCTGTTCCAACCTGGTGATCCAAACTCACATCCTGAAAGCAACTCTCTCTTGGTCCTGTGCCCTTGTTTCTACTCGCTTTACTACTCAGCTTGTAGCATTCTTGTCTTGCGGGACCTGGAAACTCTGCATCAAGCTGGGAGCCAGAAAAGCTAAGACAGTGTCAGATCTGAATTCTAGAAATGAAATTTAAAGATTCAGGCTGGAGTCAGGCGTCACAGCAGGAAGGAGGCATTTGCTGGCTTCTAGATGTCAAATGGGTGGCTGCATAGTTGTGTGAGGGAATATCTGCTCTCTTGGCCTGGAGACACCATGTAGCTTCTGTCACTACATTGCATATTGGTTCCAAAAAGGACCTAGTGGGAAAGTATGAATGGGTCATTGACAGACCCACCACTGGTATTGAAAGAAGCAACTCATATTACAATCCTTTCAGACCTTGGTGAGCAAATATAAGGAAGAGTGCATCAAGCAACCTCTTTTCAAATGCAAGGTAAATTTCTAAATGACTTAATTGGTCTTTAGATTTAGTTGTGCATCTGGGATTATCTACTCAGGTTTCTACTTCTCTTTCACAGTGTTTACTATTTAGCTTTAGCATGGATCAATTTAAGTTGTTCAGTTTTTAGACTCTGTAACATATGCAGGTAACAGACATTTCTCTTTACTGCCCCCGAATGCTTACATTTTTAATCTTGCTGTGCCTTTCTTTTTTTGACAATTTGTTGAATTTCTACAGAGTGATATTTTTGCCAGAACCATTTATGTTATTATTTTGACCTATATTTTTTTTGGATTCTGTTTTACATTTCCTTTCTCTTCAAGCCATCTGCTTTTTATAGCTGTTTCTTCCTTCCTTTGGCTGACTTTTTGATATCCACACTCGTGTGTTGCCTTCTTCCATTGAACACAAGGTTTATCATCTGCAACAATATGTTCTCTCTGCTCTTTTCCTCTCATTCAGGCTAGATCTATTGTATTCTAAAACAAGGTGGCTATTGCACAAATGTAAATCCTTCCAATTTCTACTTCTGCCTCTTATCATGGATCCTAGGTGATTTTCGTATCTTTATTAATCAATTAGTCCATCATCAACTATTCATTGTTTACTTACTATGTACAAGGGGAAGTGTGTGTGTCTGTGTGTGTGTGTGTGTGTGTGTGTGTATATATGTTTGAAAGCTCATTTTGACATGATAGGCTTTATGGGAAATATACTAGCAACAACTGGGACTCTTTTTAGGAATTTATATTTATTATATGTGGCAACATTAAATTCCTGTTTGATATTACCTAGAAATATCAGAAACAATTATTCAGATTTCCAATAATCATAACTATGATTATACATTCGAGATATGTTTATTTTATTTTGAACAGATTTATTCTCTCCAGTTATGACAATCAAAAATGTCTCCAGACGTTGCCTCCCCTTGGTGGGGGAGAAATTGCCCTCAGTTTAGTACCACTGATTTAAATACTGTCTCTTTTGAAAAAAAGATATAGTAGAATTTAAAAAAATGCAACATATAAGATTTCAAAACATGTGCAAATAAAATAGGATTATAAGAAGAAAAGAATAATAGAATAGGATAAAGCCAGAGGAAAGAGCTGGTGTATAAAATTTGTGCTGCAATGTTTTGTATAGTTACTAGGGGTCATCTGCACATTTGGATATGAGCATTTGAGTTGGTGATACGTGAAGGTTAAGCAAGTGATGTTTTAATCAGTGCCCAAAGCATGAGCTAATATTTGCTTAGGAGGTTCACATCTTTGTCTGCTTTTGGGTGTGCAAGAAATATTTCCTAGGGGCATACAGAGACATTACTGTGTAATTTAAATAAAAATTTTATTGATAACATTTTTATTCCAGATTTTACTTACTGTTTTCTCCCCTGACCCCCATTTTCTATAAGCAACCATTAAAATAAAAGAAATTATTAAGTCTACATAGAGTGACCAGCTATAGTGGCTTTCCCAGAACTGTCTTGATTTTAGCACTGAAAGTTCTTGTTTTGGGAATCTCTCAGTCCAGGGCACACTGGGATGGTGGGTCCCACTAATTCTGAATCAGATTTTCATGTGTTCCTCTTTAATTTTATTGCATTTTTGTCTAATTATTAATTCTAATTTTGTAGTAGTAGAAAATGTATTTTATATTTATTGGTTTTAAAACATCACCTCATTTAATTAAAAATTCATTGCCAGACTGTCGGTTCTCTAGTGAGATTTAACAGAACATGTCCTTTCTTGAATGGCAATTATTCAAATTAGAAGTAGTTTCTGTGGAGGTTTTAGTTATTCAAAGAAGAGTTTTTTTTTTTTTTTTAAACATCTTTATTGAAGTATAATTGCCTTACAATGGTGTGTTAGCTTCTGCTTTATAACAGTGAATCAGTTATACATATACAATATGTTCCCATTTCTCTTCCCTCTTGCATCTCCCTCCCTCCCACCCTCCCCATCCCACCCCTCTAGGTGGTCACAAAGCACCGAGCTGATCTCCCTGTGCTATGCGGCTGCTTCCCACTAGCTATCTATTTTACATTTGGTAGTGTATATATGTCCATGACACTCTCTTACCCTGTCACATCTCACCCCACCCCCTCCCCATATCCTCAAGTCCATTCTCTAGTAGGTCTGTGTCTTTATTCCCGTCTTGCCACTAGGTTCTTCATGGCCTTTTTTTTTTTTTTTTTTTCTCCTTAGATTCCGTATATATGTGTTAGCATACTGTATTTGTTTTTCTCTTTCTGACTTACTTCACTCTGTATGACAGACTCTAACTCCATCCACCTCATTACAAATACCTCCATTTCATTTCTTTTTATGGCTGAGTAATATTCCATTGTATATATGTGCCACATCTTCTTTATCCATTCATCTGTCGATGGACATTTAGGTTGCCTCCATGTCCTGGCTATTGTAAATAGAGCTGCAATGAACATTTTGGTACATGACTCTTTTTGACCTATGGTTTTCTCAGGGTATATGCCCAGTAGTGGGATTGCTGGATCGTATGGTAGTTCTATTTGTAGTTTTTTAAGGAACCTCCATACTGTTCTCCATAGTGGCTGTATCAATTTACATTCCCACCAACAGTGCAAGAGTGTTCCCTTTCCTCCACACCCTCTCCAGCATTTATTGTTTCTAGATTTTTTGATGATGGCCATTCTGACCGGTGTGAGATGATATCTCATTGTAGTTTTGATTTGCATTTCTCTAATGATTAATGATGTTGAGCATTCTTTCATGTGTCTGTAGGCCATCTGTATATCTTCTTTGGAGAAATGTCTATTTAGGTCTTCTGCCCATTTTTGGATTGGGTTGTTCGTATTTTTGTTATTGAGCTGCATGAGCTGCTTGTAAATCCTGGAGATTAATCCTTTGTCATTTGCTTCATTTGCAAATATTTTCTCCCATTCTGATGGTTGTCTTTTGGTCTTGTTTATGGTTTCCTTTGCTGTGCAAAAGCTTTTAAGTTTCATTAGGTCCCATTTGTTTATTTGTGTTCTTATTTCCATTTCTCTGGGAGCTGGGTCAAAAAGGATCTTGCTGTGATGTATGTCATAGAGTGTTCTGCCTATGTTTTCCTCTAAGAGTTTGATAGTGTCTGCCCTTACACTTAGGTCTTTAATCCATTTTGAGTTTATTTTTGTGCATGGTGTCAGGGAGTGTTCTAATTTCATACTTTTACATGTACCTGTCCAATTTTCCCAGCACCACTTATTGAAGAGGCTGTCTTTTCTCCACTGTATATGCTTGCCTCCTTTACCAAAGATAAGGTGACCATATGTGTGTGGGTTTATCTCTGGGCTTTCTATCCTGTTCCATTGATCTATATTTCTGTTTTTGTGCCAGTACCAAACTGTCTTGATTACTGAAGCTTTGTAGTATAGTCTGAAGTCAGGGAGCCTGATTCCCCCAGCTCCATTTTTCGTTCTCAAGATTGCTTTGGCTATTCGGGGTCTTTTGTGTTTCCATACAAATTGTGAAATTTTTTGTTCTAGTTCTGTGAAAAATGCCAGTGGTAGTTTGATAGGGATTGCATTGAATCTGTAGATTGCTTTGGGTAGTAGAGTCATTTTCACAATTTTGATTCTTCCAATCCAGGAACATGGTATATCTCTCCATCTATTTGTATCATCTTTAATTTCTTTCATCAGTGTCTTATAATTTTCTGCATACAGGTCTTTTGTCTCCTTAGGTAGGTTTATTCCTAGATATTTTATTCTTTTTGTTGCAGTGGTAAACGGGAGTGTTTTCTTAATTTCACTTTCAGATTTTTCGTCATTAGTGTATAGAAATGCAAGAGATTTCTGTGCATTAATTTTGTATCCTGCTACTTTACCAAATTCATTGATTAGCTCTAGGAGTTTTCTGGTAGCATCTTTAGGATTCTCTATGTATAGTATCATGTCATCTGCAAATAGTGACAGCTTTACTTCTTCTTTTCCGATTTGGATTCCTTTTATTTCTTTGTCTTCTCTGATTGCTGTGGCTAACACTTCCAAAACTATGTTGAATAATAGTGGTGAGAGTGGGCAACCTTGTCTTGTTCCTGATCTTAGTGGAAATGGTTTCAGTTTTTCACCATTGAGGACGATGTTGGCTGTGGGTTTGTCATATATGGCCTTTATTATGTTGAGGAAAGTTCCCTCTATGCCTACTTTCTGCAGGGCTTTTATCATAAATGGGTGTTGAATTTTGTCGAAAGCTTTCTCTGCATCTATTGAGATGATCATATGGTTTTTCTCCTTCAGTTTGTTAATATGGTGTATCACATTGACTGATTTGCATATGTTGAAGAATCCTTGCATTCCTGGGATAAACCCCACTTGATCATGGTGTATGATCCTTTTAATATGCTGTTGGATTCTGTTTGCTAGTATTTTGTTGAGGATTTTTGCATGTATGTTCATCAGTGATATTGGCCTGTAGTTTTCTTTCTTTGTGACATCTTTGTCTGGTTTTGGTATCAGGGTGATGGTGGCCTCGTAGAATGAGTTTGGGAGTGTTCCTCTGCAGTATTTTGGAAGAGTTTGAGAAGGATAGGTGTTAGCTCTTCTCTAAATGTTTGATAGAATTCACCTGTGAAGCCATCTGGTCCTGGGCTTTTGTTTGTTGGAAGGTTTTTAATCACAGTTTCAATTTCAGTGCTTGTGATTGGTCTGTTCATATTTTCTATTTCTTCCTGGTTCAGTCTCGGCAGTTTGTGCATTTCTAAGAATCTGTCCATTTCTTCCAGGTTGTCCATTTTATTGGCATAGAGTTGCTTGTAGTAATCTCTCATGATCTTTTGTATTTCTGCAGTGTCAGTGGTTACTTCTCCTTTTTCATTTCTAATTCTATTGATTTGAGTCTTCTCCCTTTTTCTCTTGATGAGTCTGGCTAATGGTTTATCAATTTTGTTTATCTTCTCAAAGAACCAGCTTTTAGTTTCATTGATTTTTGCTATTGTTTCCTTCATTTCTTTTTCATTTATTTCTGACCTAATCTTTATGATTTCTTTCCTTCTGCTGGCTTTGGGGTTTTTTTGTTCTTCTTTCTCTAATTGCTTTAGGTGCAAGGTTAGGTTGTTTATTCGAGATATTTCCTGTTTCTTGAGGTAGGCTTGTATTGCTATAAACTTCCCTCTTAGCACTGCTTTTGCTGCGTCCCATAGGTTTTGGGTCGTCGTATCTCCATTGTCATTTGTTTCTAGGTATTTTTTTATTTCCCGTTTGATTTCTTCAGTGATCACTTCGTTATTAAGTAGTGTATTGTGTAGCCTCCATGTGTTTGTATTTTTTACAGATCTTTTCCTGTAATTGATATCTAGTCTCATAGCGTTGTGGTCAGAAAAGATACTTGATACGATTTCAATGTTCTTAAATTTACCAAGGCTTGATTTGTGACCCAAGATATGATCTATCCTGGAGAATGTTCCATGAGAACTTGAGAAAAATGTGTATTCTGTTGTTTTGGGGTGGAATGTCCTATAAATATCAATTAAGTCCATCTTGTTTAATGTATCATTTAAAGCTTGTGTTTCCTTATTTATTTTCATTTTGGATGTTCTGTCCATTGGTGAAAGTGGGGTGTTAAAGTCGCCTACTATGATTGTGTTGCTGTTGATTTCCTCTTTTATAGCTGTTAGTATTTGCCTTATGTATTGAGGTGTTCCTATGTTGGGTGCATAAATATTTACAATTGTTATACCTTCCTCTTGGATCAATCCCTTGATCATTATATAGTGTCCTTCTTTGTCTCTTGTAATAGTCTTTATTTTAAAGTCTATTTTGTCTGATATGAGAATTGCTACTCCAGCTTTCTTTTGATGTCCATTTGCATGGAATATCTTTTTCCATCCCCTGACTTTGAGTCTGTATGTGTCTCTAGGTCTGAAGTGGGTCTCTTGTAGACAACATATATATGGGTCTTGTTTTTGTATCCATTCAGCCAGCCTGTGTCTTTTGGTGGGAGCATTTAATCCATTTACATTCAAGGTAATTATCGATATGTATGTTCCTATTCCCATTTTCTTAAATGTTTTGGGTTTGTTATTGTAGGTGTTTTCCTTCTCTTGTGTTTCTTGCCTAGAGAAGTTCCTTTAGCATTTGTTGTAAAGCTGGTTTGGTGGTGCTGAACTCTCTCAGCTTTTGCTTGTCTGTAAAAGTTTTAATTTCTCCATCACATCTGAATGAGATCCTTGCTGGGTAGAGTAATCTTGGTTGTAGGTTTTTCTCCTTCATGACTTTAAGTATATCCTGCCACTCCCTTCTGGCTTGCAGAGTTTCTGCTGAAAGATCAGATGTTAACCTTATGGGGATTCCCTTGTGTGTTATTTGTTGTTTTTCCCTTGCTGCTTTTAATATGTTTTCCTTATATTTAATTTTTGACAGTTTGATTAATATGTGTCTTGGCATGTTTCTCCTTGGGTTTATCCTGTATGGGACTCTCTGTGCTTCCAGGACTTGATTAACTATTTCCTTTCCCGTATTAGGGAAGTTTTCAACTATAATCTTTTCAAATATTTTCTCAGTCCCTTTCTTTTTCTCTTCTTCTTCTGGGACCCCTATAATTAGAATGTTGGTGCGTTTAATGTTGTCCCAGAGGTCTCTGAGACTGTCCTCAGTTCTTTTCATTCTTTTTTCTTTATCCTGCTCTGCAGTAGTTATTTCCACCATTTTATCTTCCAGGTCACTTATCCTTTCTTCTGCCTCAGTTATTCTGCTATTGATCCCATCTAGAGTATTTTTAATTTCATTTATTGTGTTTTTCATCGTTGCTTGGTTCCTCTTTAGTTCTTCTACGTCCTTGTTAAATGTTTCTTGCATTTTGTCTATTCTATTTCCCAGATTTTGGATCATCCTTACTATCATTATTCTGAATTCTTTTTCAGGTAGACTACCTATTTCCTCTTCATTTGTTAAGTCTGGTGTGTTTTGACCCTGCTCCTTCACCTGCTGTGTGTTTTTCTGTCATCTCATTTTGCTTATCTTACTGTGTTTGGGGTCTCCTTTTCACAGGCTACACGTTCGTAGTTCCCGTTGTTTTTGGTATCTGTCCCCAGTGGCTAAGGTTGGTTCAGTGGGTTGTGTAGGCTTCCTGGTGGAGGGGTCTGGTGCCTGTGTTCTGGTGGATGAGGCTGGATCTTGTCTTTCTGGTGGGCACGTCCACGTCTGGTGGTGTATTTTGGGGTGTCTGTGGCCTTATTATGATTTTAGGCAGCCTCTTTGCTAATGGATGGGGCTGTGTTCTTGTCTTGCTAGTTGTTTGGCATAGGGTGTTCAGCACTGTAGCTTGCTGGTCATTGAGTGATGCTGGGTCTTGATGTTGAGATGGAGATCTCTGAGAGATTTTTGCCGTTTGGTATTACGTGGAGCTGGGAGGTCTCTTGTGGACCAGTGTCCTGAAGTTGGCTCTCCCACCTCAGAGGTACGGCCCTGATGCCTGGCTGGAGCACCAAGAGCCTTTCGTCCACACAGCTCAGAGTAAAAGGGAGAAAAAATAGAAAGAAAGAAAGAAAGAGGCTATAATATAGTGAAGTAAAATAAAGCTATTATAAAGCAAAGCTATACAGACAAAATCTCACCCAGAAGCATATACATATACACTCACAAAAAAAGGAAAAGGGGAAAACTTAATATATCCTTCTCCCAAAGTCCACCTCCTGAATTTGGGATGATTCGTTGTCTATTCAGGTATTCAACAGATGCAGGCACATCAAATTGTTTGTGGAGTTTTAATCCGCTGCTTCTGAGGCTGCTGGGAGAGATTTCCCTTTCTCTTCTTTGTTCGCACAGCTCCTGGGGATCAGCTTTGGATTTGGACCCGCCTCTGCGTGTAGGTCGCCTGAGGGTGTCTGTTCCCCGCCCAGACAGGACGGGGTTAAAGGAGCAGCTGCGTTGGGGGCTCTGGCTCACTCAGGCCGGGGGGAGGGCGGGGTACAGAGGAGGCGGGGCGAGCCTGCGGCGGCAGAGGCCGGTGTGACGTTGCACCAGCCTGAGGTGCGCAGTGCGTTCTCCCGGGGAAGTTGTCCCTGGATCACGGGACCCTGGCAGTGGCGGGCTGCACAGGCTCCCAGGAGGGGTGGTGTGGAGAGTGACCTGTGCTCGCACACAGGATTTTTGGAGGCGGCAGCAGCAGCCCCAGCGTCTCACGCCCGTCTCTGGGGTCCGCGCTGATAGCCGCGGCTCGCGCCAGTCTCTGGAGTTCGTTTAGGCGGCGCTCTGAATCCCCTCTCCTTGCGCGCCGCAAAACAAAGAGGCAAGAAAAAGTCTCTTGCCTCTTCGGCAGCTGCAGACTTTTTCCCGGTCTCCCTCCCAGCCAGCTGTGGTGCGCTAACCCCTTCAGGCTGTGTTCACGCCGCCAACCCCAGTCCTCTCCCTGCGATCCGACAGAAGCCCGAGCCTCAGCTCCCAGCCCCGCCCGCCCCGGCGGGTGAGCAGACAAGCCTCTCGGGCTGGTGAGCGCTGGTCGGCGCCGATCCTACGTGCGGGAATCTCTCCACTTTGCCCTCCGCATCCCTGTGGCTGTGCTCTCCTCCGTGGCTCCGAAGCTTCCCCTTCTGCCACCCGCAGTCTCTGCCCGCGAAGGGGCTTCCTAGTGTGGGGAAATCTTTCCTCCTTCACGGCTCCCTCCCACTGGTGCAGGTGCGGTCCCTATTCTTTTGTCTCTGTTATTTCATTTTTCTTTTGCCCTACCCAAGTACGGGGGGAGTTTCTTGCCTTTTGGGAGGTCTGACGTTTTCTGCCAGCGTTCAGTGGGTGTTCTGTAGGAGCAGTTTCACGTGTAGATGTATTTCTACTGTATCTGTGGGAAGGAAGGTGATCTCCGCGTCTTACTCTTCCGCCATCTTCTCTCCTCCCCCAGAAGTTTTTTTTTGAGGTTCAGATACTTACATCTGCTCCTTCCTTATCTGTGTCATTTTAACTAGTGTTGGCAATAATGAATGTCCTGTTGTTTCCTTTTGTGTGAAAGACTTAGAGTTGTCAATAAAACAAACATACTTAGTTCCCAGAGTTCATCAGGTAATTTCCACCGTAAGTCCTATAGGTCCTAAGTTGAATTTAGAGCTATCTTGAGGTTGATTTGTTTTCTCTCCACCTTAGAGACTACACAGAAAAACAGGACTTTCATTTACTCCAGCAGCATCCTTCTCTGTAAGACAGACAGGATGTGGTCTGGGAGAAAGTCCACACTTGAACAGTAGACCATTGACAAAATGTTGGGGACGTTCAGAGAGGAAGAGAGCATCTGTCTACACCCAAAATTATCAGAGGCATTTGTGTATGTGTGAGAATCTTAGGTTTCAGAAAAATGTTTTTTAAGATCACCCGTTTTCCATCTCTGTTTTTATTGGATGAGGAAGATTGCCTTCAAGATAACACAGCATTTTAAATTCAGGGGCGGAATTGCATCACACTTTGTCTAGTTATCCTAGGCAGAAAATTAATTCCCTCAGGCACTAAACACATTTTGTTTAGCTCTTATGTCTGGTCTGTGTGAAGCAAGCTGAGAGAATTGAAAGAGCGAGAAGATAAAATCCAACTGAAATATAAGGCTGCAGAGGTTTCAGCAGGAAAGAAGTCCTTTTAGGCCGACAGTGGACCAGGTGCTGACATATCTACAACTCACTCTGCATGAAATATGAGAAAAGATGGTACACGGAGTAAGGGTAGCACAAGCACTGGCATGTCCCTTTCTCTTCTGCAGCCTTGATCAGGTAATAAGTAAACTTTTAATTAAATTTAATATTTTAAGGAGTTGCAAGAAAATCTTGGACATCATATCCCTGTGTTCATTCTGCTGCATTTGTAGCTCGTTTCACCTTCCAGAGGAAAGTTCCTGTCTGTACCACCGTGTCACAATGGTGACTCATGAACATATCCAGTTGGTGCAGCTGCCTTTAAGTTGAAAGGAGAGTTAGAACAAGTCCCAATGGCTGCCTTGTCTTTTGCTTTCTTCTTCTCAAGTGCGGTCGTGTAAAACTGTTTTTCACATGTCTTACCACCTGGATCCTCTTGTAGATGTGTCACTGCTCTCCAAAGGACTTGGCCACGGTTAGTTCCTGTTGTACAGCGGGCTTTCCTTTACAGGACATCTGTAAAACCACAACGTGAATAGTCATAATAGCAAAAACGGCCTTCTAATAAACATAGTAAAATTTCAGAGCACATTCTTGAGCCAGGAGAAAGTGCCCCAAAGAACAGATGTGATTTAGGATGAGTAAGGCATAAGTCAAGGTGCGGGTCTTATACTCTCTACCAGAAAACAACACTAGGATTTCCTGGCAATACAATTACGTAATGACTGTGGTTTCTTTCTGTAAACTGTGTTTCAGACAGGGAGGAAGAAGGAACCAACTGGATTGTGTAACTTTATAAATAGAAACAGTCATGTTAAAATAACAGGACTGCTCTGAGTTAAGCCTATGAATTTTGCTACTAGTGGCAAAGCTGGGCCGCTGAATGAATATAAGATCCATTCTGTGGAGTAATTTCTCAGGTTTGCCCAAGAATGCTTAATGGGAAAAATCAGTGAGAAGTTCTTACCCTCCTTCCATTGTATGCCAAGTATTTTAGTCCAAGTAAATCAAACCTTTTCTCTGCTGGAAACAGTCAAGTTGGAGACATACAGGAACTTTGTCCTCCACTACACAAAAAAAATAATGAGCTCACACCATTTTTAATACAACACATAATTTACTAAATACTTGGAACAGTTTATTCTGGCAGTGGCATAAAGGATAAAGAGGTACCTGCCTTTTTATCTATTGAACAAAATGAGTGCTACTTTTGCCATATGTTCTGGAACACTAGATGATTTAAATTGCATTGCTGTTCTTTATTTTAGAGGGTAGAACCCAGGTAAATCGAGATAAATTTCTTTAATAAAGACTGAAGCCATCAGTCTTCTCAGCGTGATGCCATTCGATTTGACATATATTCCAAAAAAGAGATTGTACTGTGTTGCCAGTTCACTGAGGTTTATAGATCATAAGTTTAGAATCTCTCAGGAATGACTGTATAATAGCAATGTTTTCTTTGATTTTTGTGGCTATAAAAGTGATACTAGTCCTTCCTAGACGCCGTTGACAAATTAATCTTCCCTAGCACAGCGGGGAATCTTGGCATTCATTCAAAGTTCTCCCTAATCTAATTGAAATGAATTTTCTCATTTTAACTCGTACTTTAAGGAGAGGCCTATTTGATTCATGTTTATATCCCCTGAGATCCCTAACACAATGCCTTGGGTACAGTAAGAATTTAAACATTTTCATTGCATTAAAAAAATCAATAATGACTTTTGTAATCTTATTTTTTTCAACTCATGATTTGCCTCCTGATGACTTTGTTTCAAAAAGAGCTATCCTAGAGGCTGTTCATGATTGCTAGGATATAAATATTGGCTCTACTGTTTTGGTATATTTCTGCTATTGGAGTAATTCAAGGTCAAAATCTTCCTAATTTTAGCTTTAATATAGTGTACTAGTGCATCCTGAGTGAATCTATCCCAGTTCAATGGTCGTTTCATGTGTCTCTCAATCTATATCATGAAATGTATCATATTAGCAGTGGAAGGGATAGTGGAGGGTATTCTAATACAAGTATCTCTTTTTTGTACATTGATAAAATCAAGACCCAGCAAATTGAAATGGACCATCTTAAAGCCATATAATCTTAAAAAGTGAATATAGAAGTCTTTGACCTAAGTGTCCCAGTTGTTGTTAACTATTACTTAGGTTACCCTAAGAATCCGGCTTGAGAAAAATGATTATGACTTTAACATCAAATCCAAGACTCATCGTTTCACAGAAAGCCAGCCATTGCTTTGTGCTGGAGGACCAGTAGGGAGATGGGAGATGTTCCAGACATGCTCCAACACCTCAGATTATCTTGGCATTCTTTGATTTCCTTGTCAGTTAGAACATAATTGATGAGATCAGTCTATTCAGCAACAATGTCCATACTCTATCGCCAGAGTAGGTTTATGGATGTTAATACAGTTTTCCTTGTCTAGGGTGATGTATGATCTGGATCTTCCTGTAAGTAATCACAGGTCCATTGTAGTGTAGTAAATTCAGCCAAGTGCATTGTAATTTGTATGTTTGACTTAAAGGGCTTTAAGATACACAACTTCTCCAAGGTGTAAGAAAATATAATTCAATATCTTCTATAACATATCTCTTCTTGCTCTCCAACCTCCATTCCTGCTGATAGTGGTAGTAAAGATTGGTGAGGATGGGAGAAACCTAAATTAGACTCCTTTTTCTGTTTGTTTGCTTAGGAAAGCCTCATTAGAGTAAATATTTAGTTATTTGAAGGTGAAACTTCTTGTCAGTGCTGTTTTCCTTTCTCTATGAGGTTTCTCTCTTCTTTTCTCATTTATGAAATGACATCATCTGACAGATGGACACAGTATGTTTAGGGAACTTTGTGTATCCTCAAGGTAGTAGCAGATGGAGTGGGAAAGGCTCTCGGGTTTGCTTGCAACCATCTACATCCTTACTGGTCTGTGCTGTGATGGCCCCATACAGCTTGGTCACTGGACATGCTGTGCCGTTTTCTGCTGAGAGCTGGGCTTTAGATACTGTGTGGACACCCACTGCTGGTTACCATTGCCTAAATTCTGCATCTGCCTTGCCGTAATGCCAGCTCTCTTTGGATACATAGTCCTCTCAGCACTTTCGCATATCCCCACTGGCATACATAGAAACTCTGGATTTGGTGCATATCAGGAATGCTGTTTCAAGCTCTGTCTGGCAAAGTGTGTCCTGTTGCCATTTTCCCTGTACTTTGGCTATTGATATTGGCAAGGGGCACCCTGCGTTTTAGCCCTGCCAGCTACCAGATGGGAAGTGGAATGCAAGTCCTCTTAGCTTTCACCCTGATCCTCAACGTATCTGGGAAGTCTTCTTAACCAACAGTCAATCCTGGGACTACTCCCCAGGGTATGGAGTCATGGTCTTCCATCTTGGATCCTAATGGTATCGTATTTTAGACATACCCCTTCTGAATCTCCTTGCTTCCTACCTGCTATTGGAATTTTTTAAAATTCTCACCATCACAGTTAGTCTCTCTGAAAATATCTCCTGCGTCCTCTGCATTGTGTTTTATATGAACTCTATGTTCAGGTTTTCAATGTGGTAAGTAAAAGGAAGCTTTTGCAATCTGGAAAATACTCTCATTCAATGAATCCTAACTTTCAAAACTGTTTTGTCACTATGGACTTAAAAAAATATTTGAAATACAGTTGAGCAATGAGTTCCTTGTCATATGCTGAATTCTGTCTTCTGGAAGTAATAAATATCATTGTTTCAATGAATCGAGGAACCATATGTCAACTAAGAAACAGAAATAAATAAGGACAAAAATATGCTGTTTTAATCTCTCAAAAATACACTCCCTCCTACCTAACTACAATGAATATATGTTATGATTAGGTAAAATTCACAACTCACTCTTAAATATTTGTTTCCTAGAATGTTGAAAACATTTTCCAATTCTGGCCTCAGGGTCTATTATATACGTCATGAAGAACACTATTAATAATTAGTTATTAATGAAAAACATTATTTGAGATGTAAAATTGAATATGTATAATATATTCCACAGCTGCTTTGTAATACACACACAAGTTTATAAATTACCAAAATGTTCTACTGTATAGCCTGAAATTCGGTATATTTTTTGCGAAAAAAAATTAGTGAAATCATTATCCAAAAAATCTGCTAAAATTAAAATATCTATGATTGTTATTCCCTTGGCTGCCAACTTAGTAACACTGTCGCAAAATGAAAGAAAGTTAGTTTGATAGAATCTATTCTTAGTGAACCTATGCTATCCCTAAAGGGCACTACACATTTTCCTATTTTCTCATAAGGTCTTTGTTTAATGACTTTGTGGTATAGTATAAAAATCCTGCATGACATCGTAGCTCCTCTCATCAAAGTGGGATGCAGGATGCTACCCCCATTTTGAATCTGGGCTGACCTTGAAATTTACTTCTAGCAATAGGATGTAGTTGAAGGGACACTCTAAGAATTCTGAGCCTAGTGGTTTTCCCACTTGCTGCTCTTGGGAGCCCTAGGTGAATAAGCCTGGACTAGCCCACTGGATAATGAATGGCAAATGATGCAGGTACCCAGCCAACAGCTATCTAATGCCAAACTCGCTCAATGAGTGAGACATCGACTACCAGCACAATGCAGATACTTGAGTGAGACCAGCCAAGATCAAGTGAAGAACTGCTCAGCTGAGCTTAGCCCACGCTGTCAACGCACAGTGTCATGAGCTAAAAAATGGTGGTTGTTTCAATTTACTAAATTTTTGGTAATGTATAATATTTTATAGCAAATGCTAACTGATACTGATATGTACTGGATTTTCATAATAATGTTATACAGTTTATCTCCATGTAAGTTTTATTATTAAAATTTCTTTTTCCTATACATTTTGGAATATTACAGTTTTCATGTCAATATAATTTTTCTGCAATTCATTTTTTCTGACACGTATGCCATGGATTACAAAGGAATGCTTTATAATTCTTTTTACCAATGGATGTACATTAAGATCTTTTAAGTCCCTGCTGTTTGTTCTCTTTTAGGAAAAACGTAGGGCTTGTAGATCTTGGGCTTCTATTGACTAGAGTATTCTTATTATTGTTCTTGTTACCTTTAGCTGTTTAAGTCTGAACATAAATACCAGTTTATGAAATGATAATGACGGTGAAATTAGGAGAAAATACTGATAAATTGCTCATAAATTCTGAAAGCTGGCTGTTGGCATCTTCTGAGCCCCAAGGGCTATGTTCTCACACGGAAGTTCCACCCAAAATTTGTTGTCTTTATTCTAAAGTGTAAAGATACACACTGGAAATCTAGATTTGTTTCAATTAAGACTATATTGGCTTAACTTAATGTTTAAAGTTCTTAAGTCCAAAAATAATTGAAAAACTTTCCCTTGGAAAATTTTGTAGTGGAATGAATGTCATCACAGTTTTAAATTGATGTAATAAAAAGTAAAATAGTAAAAATAAAATTCTTACTATTATATTATTTTACAATTTGGGGAAATAAAGAGACATTAAAATGTAAAGTTGAAAAGAGGAAAAATAAAGTTAATTATCTACTTTCTTTTCCAAAATAACATTAAATATTTGAATATTAGGGAATGGCTTTTTAAAAAAAAATTTCCCCAGACATTGTGAAAGTAAACATTTGAAAATTTGAACTGTTTGAGTTGAAAATAAGAAATGATAGTTTCTGAGGACTTCCCTGGTGGTCCAGTGGTTAAGACGCCCTTCCACTGCAGGGGGTGTGGGTTCGATCCCTGGTTGGGGAACTAAGATCCTGCATGACGCGTGGCCAAAAAAAAAACAAAAAGAAAAAAGAAATGATAGTTTCTGAAAATAAGATTTTTACAGATCTTAAAATGGTTTAAAATTTTTACAATTACTTTGGACAGTGAAAGGATAAGAATGGTTAAGTTCTAATTGTTTAGACTTCATTTAGCATTATCAAGTATTTAAAACTATTTTTCTAGTTTTGCATAGAATACATCTTTAACTTTTTTTAAACAAATGCATTCATTTTGATAATATGTAAAATGAGATTCCAATTAAGGGAAATTCAAACCTACATGTTTCTGATAAATTTGTGGAGGAATTCAAGCATGAAAGTTGGAACCAGCCAATTTTACATATAAATTCCAGCCCTGCCACTTATTAAAGGAGTAACCTTGAATATATCATTTAACCTCTCTGTGCTCCATGTCCTTTCTCTCTAAAATAGAAATCATAATATGACATTCATGAAGTGTTTTTAAGTGTTAGATATCTTTTTATAGTAATTGGAATAAATTGAGCCTTTAATAATAATGATAATAATAATAATAGCTATTGTTATATACTCTTAGATTTTAGTTTCAGTTTTCTTTGAACTTATATGATAATTGTGGGATTTCTGTTTTATTTTTAGTGGTGATGGTTGCATGGAATAGGAAGGTTGTGACAAAAATTTTTAAAAAAATTATGTCTCATTAATTCAGCAACTAAAATCAAAATGTAATCAATTCTGTTATCTTCAAATATTCAGCAATACTTGTAATAGTGAATTTAAAATATCATTATTTTGATTCATAACAGTTCCTTTTTTCTGAATTTTAAACCATTATCTTTAGTTATATATGACATTTCTTGGATTTTTTTAAGGACAAGAAAAAAACAAGGTTTTGGAAAAAGTCTTCCTTGGATAATCTTTTCCTTAAAGGAATTAATCATATTTAAATGTTCTTGCAAAATATTTAATTAAATGCTCAGATATAAAGCCATGTCTTAAAACTGAGGATAATAAAAATCTGTATCATGTAGATGTATTATGTAGATGGAAAATGATCCACCCCATAAACTCTTATATTAACAATGCTATGGAGTTGGTTACGTTTTTGTGACACAAAGTTGATGAGTTTTGTTGTTGTTTTGTTTGCCTTACTTTTTTTTTTTTTTTTTTTTAACTATCTTTGTAAGGACATGAGTGTAAAATTCACATTAGGTAACAAACGTTATCTATGCATTTTGCCAAGACTAAAAACACATTTTACATTTGAGACAAAATACAATCCATATTTATTTCACGGGTTTAGGAATTTCAAGAGGTCACTTCTATAGGAGAGTTCTAAGGGAGTTAGGAATCTGGCCTGTGATTTTTACTTTTGGCAGTGGCTTCTGAAATAAAACACAATAGCTTATAATATTTCAAAAAGTTATCCATCATTCACACTGTAAAGTACATTGCAGTGTTTTAAGCTCTGGAGTATGGCTTGAAAAATTTGCTATTCATGGGGGGTGGAAAACATGAAAAGAAAATGAAAATGGGAGACAGGGCGTTTAGGGGGATTGGGTTCCATGTGCATGAAGAATTTGACTCAAAATACATATGTTCCAGGAAATGTTTCGGTGGGACTGTGTTGTTAATTAAGATTCACAAAGGTTCAGCAATACCTCAGGTACTCAGGAAGTATGATGCGTACAACCACCGTGTTAAAGTTAATATCTAAGACTCCAGCTGTTTATATACACAATTGATTTACCAGGAGAATTGGTGAGAAAGCAGCTCTGTTGAAGACAGATTGGGAACTCACAGCCATATTTTATTACCACTATCTCATTGTGGTTTTTCACACTGTGGGAATTCTGCTTCCAGAACTAGGGGAGCCTCTCTACTCTCATTTCAGTCTGACCACTTTTCTTCAGGGAAAGCAAAAGCTCACAAATCAAAAGTTTGTTCCTGTTGAACCCCAGGAAAATATTTAAAAGGAAAATCCTGCTGTATAAGCATGCTTATCCACATAACAATAGCTGCTTTACCCAAACCCAAAACCAATCCAAATAAAATCTTACAAAATCTCATTAAGTATACAACTGCATGTACAGTGCTTAGCAGAGGAGTTGCCCTGGATAATTCTGTTACGGTTTCCTACTGAGAGAGATGTAAGCTTCTTTACCCCAACCTAAGATCATAAGCCTTTTGTGTTTATTGACTGGCATTACATACTGACAGGTATTTCTTCTAGTTTATTTTCATTACAGCTGTAGAAAGTGTAGCTCCTTTGTTTTTAAATGAGTAAGGGTGTATCATTCACAATAAAATAGTTTCGGTCACCCTATCCAAGAATGAGAAGTAGAAGTTGTAAAAAACTGGTTGAGATCTCTTTTCAAGAGGTCTGTTTCCAAACTGGTTGAGATCTTTTAGAGAAGGGAAAAAAATTTCAGTTTAGCTGTGATTTTTCTTTAATTCATGAAACTCTTAGCATATCTTATTATACTCGTAAGCTTTCCTTGGTATACAGTTACATTCCAAGATTGCAACCTTAGAGATTATATTGTAAGACCCTGAAAACTATTATTGCAAATGTGTCTTAGAAACAATTTAAAATATAACTCCACTCTTCAAATTTTTCAGTTTTGTCTAAGAGAAATATATAGTCCCTAGAGATATGTCTTTTGGCCCTCAGGGCAAAGGTTCTATGGCAGAGTTAGTACTTTTTCAGGCTTAAGGAAAATCAGAGTGGCTCTCTTGGGAGAACAGTTTTTTGATAGCAAAGACTAAATTGATAACCTTTCTTGCTGTATCTTTCTGATATCCAAGAAAATATTTAAAATGGTAACTTAGCCCTGAATTTGAACTCTGACATGCCTTGTCATTCTTGTATTTCTCTTTTCCTTCTCTTGCTTACACTGTCACCATTTTATTTTTATACCTAATTGTATTTCCTCATAAGTGGAATCAATTCCTGCTAACAAGTGAAGCACATTTAAAATATTTCCCTGTTCATTAAAAAATGTGGTTGATCTACATGTACTGATAATGAGTTAGACTCGAGATATGTTAACTGGAAAGAGTAGAATACATAACATGGTGGATAGGATGCTTCCACTTTTGTAATCAAATACACACAAAATATATTTGCATGTATATGTACATATGTATTTATTTATGCCTATACCAGCTCTGGAATGATACATAGGAAAATAGTAACAGTGATTGCCTCCAAGGAAGGAAGGGAAACTGAGAAGCTTAGTGCTCAAGGGTAGAGGTGGTCTTACTTTACTGTAATATATAATAATATAATATACTGTTACGCTGTTATATATATATGCTATATATATAATTTATATATATAAAATACACACATAATTATACACATATATACATACAACACACATATATCTACAAGTATATATATATACATTTATTACATATATAAAGTTATACATGTAAACACACACACACACATATATGCACTTTGTACTGTTTAAAATTTTATTATGCACATTATTTAAAATCAAAGAATATTAAAATGTTGCTGAGGTTTAAAAACTAATTGTTAAATCTTTTTTCATACTTGAATTAGAAATAGCCATTTCCAAAGTAGTACTGCACGACAGCAATCATGAGTATTCAAACAAACAAAAAAATATTTATTTTTCTAGTTACTAGAAAATATTTCTCTCTCTTTTTTTTTTTTTACGTCTTTATTGGAATATGATTGCTTTACAATGGTGTGTTAGTTTCTGCTTTATAACAAGGTGAATCAGCTATACATATACATATATCCCCATATCTCTTCCCTCTTGGGTGGGATAGGGAGGGTAGGAGGGAGGGAGGAAAATATTTCTCTTTTGTTAAATGTTTTCTGGGTGTAGGGCACAAATTGCGATATTCAATAAAGCATTATTACTTTGGGGTTGGAATAAATTGCCATTATTTTATTTGAATAAAATATAATACTCCCAAGTCTGTATTTGACATTTAAACAGAATGAGGTTAGTTTTTACTGTCAAAATATTAGGTGCAGATGTGAATGCCTAAAGTCAGGTTTAAAATTTTAAATAGAACTCCACATGGGTTTCAAATTGAATGGGAAGGGATGCTGGCAGTCTCTCATACAATTTCGAATGGCAGTGAACTTAGCATTTCAGTAATTCTTGGTCAAACTGCTTTAATGGGCCTATAAAAGGGATATAAAGGGCTTGAGGATCAAAACTGCCCTTCACAGAATGGGTAAGCATGATCATTTTAGTCTGAATTACTTAACTATACGATACAATATTCATTTGATATGTGTTTGTGAAGAAATGACAAAGAGTCATTTAAAAGCAGAGTATCGGTAAATCCCATTAATTCCTTTCTTGATCACAGAGACATTTGTTCTGGGCATTCGTATCCTTCATCTTGATGCCATAACCATGGTTGTCTCCTATGTAGTAGAGATAAAGTTAGCAAGTGATTGCAATATCATATAGCCCTGTGGTATTTACAGGGTCATAATTGTTTAAAATGTTTCCTGGCTTAAGAGAAACTAAAATTTTCTTCCTCTTTTTTTTCTTCTATTTTATGCAGATGATTATATACATTCATCTGCATGAAACTCTCTTAATTAACCACAACCAACAAGAAGTTTTGTGACTTTTTGTCCAGTTTTCTATTATCATATGGCATCAGTCATGATTAGAGAGGACAATATTTAATGGGTTAAATTAATAACATTTACATTCTGGTCAAATGCTAAGAAATTTGGAATGATGTTCTAATGAAACCAATTTGTATGTCTGTCTTAAAAGCACACTAAGAAAATGCTTCAGCGTTGCAAGTGGAGTTTCCTATTGTATCCTGATAAAATAAATCAGACAGTTAAATAACGTGAAATATGGCCCCCTGAATCCCCTGGACTTTTGCAACCTGCTATATAAGCAATAAGATGTCTAAGTTAGAGTTTCTGTTACCTTTTGGCCGGATATCATGGAAGCCAATTTGGCTTTAAATTGTTGGGATTGGGGAGGGGGTAGATTATGGGGAAAAGCTCCTGAAATCTTAGAGGAGACTATAAAATGTCCTGAGATCTTAAATAATTTTTCTGAAGTATGTTTACTAGTTTATATTCTATTACATATTATATTTAAACTCCATTATTCTACAAACAAAGTTCATGTTTTGAGCCATTAGAAAAATAGTCACTCCCTTCCCAGGCTATTATCAATGTGAATAAACATTAGGTAGGATTTCAATCATTTTTATCAATTGCTATAAATTGCGTTTGTCTAAAAGTACTTTTAAAATATACAGTGAAAGGTCAAGAAAGAATTCCGCACACACAAAAAGATACTTTTCTGCTGCCTCATTTCTGACATGTTCTCTAATTTTTCCAATGGATAATATTGTGATGATTGTTATTTTAAATAACAGGCAAATACAGCTCTTCAGAGGTTTCTGCAGATGTGGGATACACATTAAAATGAATTATGTTTCTCTTCATGGGTCTTTGGAGGAGTGCTGAATAAAGTAACAGTCTATTAATTTTATTTTTTATATCATTAAAATAACCTTTTTAAAAATGTTTTCAAGTTAAGTGTACAGAGAAGAGCAGTTCATCAGTTATCCCTGAAGAGCCTTTTGAACAAAGGAAAATTTGGTGTGACATTTTAATTACCTAAAGTTTAATGACAAAGATAATAAAGTATCTTGCCTTCCTTGAGTCAGTTCTGCTTGTCAACAAGATGAATTTGTTTCCAGTTTTGTAATGCCAAAGGAGTTTGGGGGGAGGTGAACAGAAAGTTGTACTATCAACTGAAACTGATGCAGAATCCGCTATGGCCAGCCTGTAGAATCTGTTGAATAATTTGAGACTGTTTCCTTTGGCTTGATGTTCTATTTTGAAATGGAACCAAAAGTGAAAACATGTATTAAATTCATAATCCTTCCTGTAATCCTTCGTAGCAAGGTCCAATGAGTGTACCAAGCAAATGATAACAAAAAATTATTAAAAAGACAGCATCATTATTCTCCTTTTGTTGGAATTCATCAAACAAATGAAAGCCCAAAGGGAGAGTATTGTTTCATTGGTGGTGATATGTGACCTTTTTTTAAAACATTATTTTGATTAAGCGATAGCTTATCTAATGTTTCCATATTAATCGGGCAGAAGTTTCTTGGGTGAAGCAACTATTTATTTTAGGACTTGAATGGGGACAGGATGAAGGAGGATACTGTCACACTCAATTTTAGAAGGTCATGAAACCTTCCCCTTCCTTTTTTTCTCATCTTTAAAAAAAAAAAAAAAGGCTAAAGCATTCCCTTTCTTTACTTGTATCATAAACACTGCATGTTACCATTCTGAATTCCCTTTCTTCTTTGCTAATGAAAACTTTTTGCCAGTGACTTGATGGATTGTATTCATATTCTTAAGAAATGGACATCTTGAAAAATCTGTGTTAAATTATCTGCATCTGCTCATACCAAATACAACATGTTTATCTTTAAAATGTAAGGGCTGGGAGTGCCAACTAGAGAAACGAACTGCAAAGTGTAAACAAATAACAATTCCGCTGAAGATGGGTAGATCAGAATACATACTTGTTTGACAGAGTTAGCTTTTAACTTATTTATCTAAGGGTTGTTAAAATGAATCATCTATATTTAAAGTCCTAGAAGCTCAATTCTCTTCAGATGTCAGGGGATATGTTGAGAAGATACTCTGACTACTGGTTAAACTTGTACAAGTCACCCAAGTATTTTTTAATCACTTCATATTTCCTTATTTATAGTCACTATTTGGTAGACAACTTTTTGAAGGCCTCCTAATTAAGTATTTTAACTACGTTTTTTCTAAAATAAATAATAGCATAAGTTACTCTCCTGATCATTTTAGCAAGATATTTTAAAAAATCTATTGGTTTGGGTCGTAATATGTCTAACTCTTCAGTTTTCTTTTTATCATGATCCTTTTCATTCCCCATTGGCATAAGTGTGTATGGGATTCATTCAGTTTGCATTATTCCTATAGTCTTAAATTATCCTTTTGAATGAAAAAGTTTGAATTGACTACATAGGGAAAAAAAGTTTTTCTACAATCGGGAAGAGTCATGTTTTAAGGCTACAATGAATATTTGACTGACCTTTGAAAGTAGGAAAATTGAGAACTAAGACATTTACTTAAAGACAGTTTTCTCACAATTTAATTTTATGTGTTTTTTGTTTGTTGGTTTTTAATAATAGGGCTATTACACCAGAAGACGGAAACAAAAATCATTTAAGGGAGTCACTCAGGGCAATCAAGTTAATAGTAACAGATCCCCAAATTCTCCAATATATATATTAATATTTCAGTTCATCTGTCTCTGTAAAAATATGCCTCTTATGGCAGATATTATAATATAAATATAAATGGGGGCAGGACTAATGAACATCTTTGGTACATCTTAGAAGATACCTAAATACAAAGATTTGTTTAAATACTGTGATTAGGGCATCTCAAATTTGATTTGTACTTTCATCCAGCTATAGCTTCTTCATGCACCCCTTGTTCATATCTTCTTTTTCTATTTTCTTTCTATTTTCTATTTTACTGAATTCTACCAAGTTATACTTCCCCTTTCCTTATCAGTCCCTCATCTTCTCAGAAGTAGGGCCCAATGGTTTGCCAATGTATCTAAGTGTAATAGTGAAATTTGTTCAAACATATGTCGTTATGAAATGGCTTTGAGTCCTTTTCATAACAAGTAATCCTTATTTTAACTACCTTACAAATATCACATGTCCACTAGCATATGTTCACTGCAAGAATTTCCCTGGTGCAGCAGAGTGGAGGAGCTTGCTAAACAAATGCTACTCTCTAGAGTAAGAATTTATAAAGCTTTGATGCAGTTGGTTATAATTTCTGAGATGGCTGAGAGAGCAAAGATTATAGAAATTCTTAAGGCTAGTCTGAATAGAAGTAGACATCCCTCAGAACTATATATACCAGTGGAGTCTCTGCTCACCTCTTAAGCAACCCCTTTCCTATCTAAAATTCCCTCTGCCCACCCACTATGTGTCATGTTACCTTATCTCAATCTGTAATTCTCTCATTCATTGTTTTGTTTTGTTTGTTTTAGAATTATGCACCATGAGGGGAGAGGCCTTGCCTGTCTTATTCTTTTTCATCCCGGACCCTCTGTGTCTTGAGTGGTGTCTTGCACAAAGTTGGTGCTCAATAAATATCTATTCAAATAATAAATGAAAGAATGAATGAGTGAGCTAAACCGGGAGTAACCCTAAAAGGGTTCAGAATGTTTACTCTTCTCCAGGATTAGCCTGCTGGCATCAGGCACGTTTTATGATTGATTTTAATTCTTTATGGCCATTACATGCATCATGATAAAATCTATGAGAAAGGCATTTATATTGTCAATAAATGATGACTTTGATGAAATGTGAATAGTTGGTGAGGAAATGTAAGGTATGTTTATTTACATTAGCTCCTTTTTAAAACTACATGGTTGAACTAAAACATACTCTGCAGTTCAAAACTCTTTCATAGTTCATGTAGATGAGTCTGTATGTTTTCATCCTGTTTTTATTTTATTTTACTTTGAAATGGGAGGAAAAACTGATACGTGAGACATTTCTATTGAACAAGAAAGAATAGATGCTTCCTTTTACTCTCATAATGTCCATAAGGACACTGAATATTTCAAATCCTTTTACCAACAAACATAATAGAACTTGTTTTTGTTTTCCAATCTTCTTTTATTACAAACACATTTTCCAAGGGAGATTTTGAGGTTCTTTGGAACTATAGCTATCTCTGAGATACAGGAAAAATATTCATTAGTTAATGTTTGAACCCTTAAAATGTATTTAGTCACTGCTGTTGATAGTAGTTAAATAGTTTAAAAAATTAGCTCTGTTAAATAGTCTATGTATTATAATTTAAGGAAATGATATTAAGAGTAATATTTAGGGGTGTTTATAAGTTTTATGATAATGTATTTAACAACAAACGAATGTACAAAACCTCTACTATATAACTTTCTACATTATAAAACAACCGATTGCTTCTCTTATCCTACATGCATATTTTTGTCATCCTAATATGTTTGCTTAGTGACTACTGTGAAACAAACTTTCCCATTTCCCCCTTTTCCCCTAAGCTTTGAGATCCCTTAATTTGTGCCTACTGAGTAATCAGTATACACTTCTTTTTAAAAATGCATGAAAAGACAATCCACTGCTCTTAGGGATGTTCCCATCGGCCTCACATGATAGGAGTTTGTCAGCTTGCCACCAAAATAATATGTGATAACATTTTTCCAGTATTTGTTTACCAAATACATTTTATGAAGGGTAATTAATAAAATTTTAAGCATATGGTTTGAAACCAGATTTTAACTTTAAAAAAGTAAAAATCCAAATGCAAAAGAAAAACATAATTCTTGAGCACAGTTATATTGATGTTGAATGATTTGTCAACTTGGATAAAATATGAATAGTGGTAGAGGAATTATGGGGATGTTAGAATATTATCTTTCTACATTCTATTGGAGAATTGAGATTGAATACATAAAGCTTAAGGTTTAATTAGAATGGTTTTGAGGTTTACACAGTGCTGCTGGATAGAAGAAGGGAGTTTTTATTTACTGGATTTTTCTATTTTTCTTTTTTATTGAAGTATATTTGACATACAATATAATATTTCATATGAACAACATAGTGATTTGACATTTGTATACATTGTGAAATGATCACCACAATAAGTTTAGTTACCATTTGTCACCATACAAACTTGAAACAATATTATTGATTATATTCCCCATGCTGTACATTACATGCCCATGACTTATTTATTCTGTAAGTGGAAGTTTGTAGGGAAGGGAGTTTTGTTTTGTTTTTTTTTTAATGTCTGAAACATTTATATTAACATATAAAAGACTTTGGTACCACAGGAACAAGTTAGCCTAAGTGGCTGCTGGCTCATGCAAATTGCACAGGCCTCCTGGTCTATGGGGCCATAAGGGCACTTTGATTTGATTCAGAGAAGCCGGAGCATCCAGCAACCACAGGATACCGAACCAAACATTTTCTTCATCTAACATCAAGACCAATAACTAAGGTTAATTACAATCAGAAAAATTTTGAGAAAGGCCTAGTGACAGATTTACTCTGTTGGTTATTTATAAGAAGTTTGCCATTTGATTAAGATTTAAAATCTCTTAAGTTTGTGGCATAGAAGCTATATATTTGCTCTATATTCTTCTTGAATAACTCAGTGAGTAACTTGAATAGCTCGTTTAATAATTATAAAAGGAAAGAAATCCTCTTAATATCCAATCAAAGCTTTGGTCTATAGCTAAATTTGCCCATCAAATAACAAGAAACATAGATTCCCAGTGAAGATAAATTCTTGAAAATGTCTCATTTATACTTAGCCTCCTCTTCAATGTAACCAAATAAAATTATTAACAGCTACATTTATTCTTTAGAACATGCCAATAACATGGCAAGGATTAAATTTAGTAATGTGACAGTCAAAACAAGCAATAAATTTAACAGTTTAAAAGGAAGTCAGTGTTTAGACATGATAAATGCAATTGTTCAAGTTGAAAGTGGATGCAGTCCAAGATACATAATTATTCTTTGTTCCTCTTGACTGTTGTATTTCTTAATACATATTGATTTCCTCTAACCTTTTCTCTAAAAGAATATTTGGCATTTCTAAGCCGGAATGCATATGCAGGGCTAAAGTACATTTAAAAAAATATGTGAGTTATTAAAATATAGGTTAGTATATAAAATCCTAAGGGTAATTGTTTAAAGTAAGTGAAATTAAAATTTAGCTGAGCTTGATGGTTGCAGGGAGATGAGTATTGAATGACCCTTGAAAAATAATGAATAGATGGGTGTGAGGAACGGAGTGGAACACATGGTGTGCTTTCAAACAGAATCAAAGCTGTAGAATATTCTACGGTATGAGAATAAAATGTGAACATTCCCAAGCATGGCAGACAGGCCATTCCTAGAGCTGTGACACTCAACCCTTGAGTAGACCCAAAGGTATAATAAAAACTAAAACACTAATTAGTTTGAGTAATTGTAGTATAGCAAAATCTTTCTTCATGGTGATAGAGTAAACCCTAGGGTGCTGTTGTGACCCCACCCCCTCAGGCCCCAAATAGTATAAAAAGCAGGCAGCCTACAGTTCTGGGCTGCACTGACCTAGTGGATTGCAGGGTGCTGAGGCCACTTAAGAGTGGATGTGTTTAGGTAAAGCACTGAGGAAAACCAGAGAGTGGAGTCTGCTCGCCCCAGATACTGGCCTTCATCTCAGGCACAGGTTCTGCATTGTGGAGGTGCTGGTTCTATTGTAAACCAAAGTTTGTCATTTTCTTCTAGTCTTCAGACTTTTTCGTTGGCTCTAACTCAAAGAGCTATTAATATTTGGAAGAACTTGAGAAGAATAAACAGCATGCTGGGATCGCTGGATTATAATGTGGAGAGAAACAGAGCCAGGGGAATATGTTCCTATGGACTAAAAATAGGTACTCCTAAAAAACTCAACGCTTGCATGAAGTCTGGTTAATTTAAATAATTGTTATGAGAGCCTTAAATGTCACTATGCAAAAACGACACTTACAGATCTGTACAAGCCATTTAAAATGAAGAGTGCGAATGCTCTGCTCTACTACTGAGAATGCATGTTTTAATTAATATGGTGGAAATGAAGCTGGGCTTTGGGCAGGGCTGATTCTATTCTTAGGTTTGCCCCTTACCAGCCTTATGACATTGGGCAAATTGCCTAACCATTCTAAGCCTCAATTTCCCAGCTGTACTAGGATTCCATTAAATAACAATATAAAGTTCTTGACATATAGTAAGTAAATACCCTATTTGGAGAAATAAATGTCAACTCAAAATAATTTTGTATTGAAAAATATGTTTTGGTATGACAATTTTTTCTGAAACACATCAGCTAATGTACTGACATATTATGCCTATGATCATTTGTTGAGAAAATGAAAATTTGTCTTAATAGATGTGAACCTGACCATGTCAGCCGTTTTGAACATGGCATGCCCCTCCCTCTTCAGGATTTTTGGAAGTGCTGTTTCTGTTTGGAGTTTTCTTCCCTTGCTCTTAACCTGGTTAACTCTTACTCATTTTCAGATTTTAGTTCAAACTTTACTTCTTCAGGGCCAACTTCCTGGACCACCTGCCTCCACCATCCAAATTTAGATTAGTTTCCTTTGCTTTATGCTCTCCTGATATCATGTTCCTTTCATTCAAAGCCCTTATCTCTATTTTTCATAATATATGTATTAGTATAATTATTTATTAAATATATTTTTCTCACTAGGCCACAAACTTTATGGGGGGAAAAACCTGTGATTTTTTTGCCAACCAATATATTTCTAGTGTTTAACATATACAAGGTGTATACTGTTTGATGAATGAATGAATGATGTGTGTTCAGTTCTGTTTTGTGTATCATTTTTGTGTTGGATAGGAAATAAGTAAATACATAAATAGTCTTTTGTTGTTACCTAACTCAAATTTTATATCTGTGACAGTTTACCAAGAAAAATATCTGAATATGTTATTGCAACATACTATATAAAGATAGGCTATATAAAAATTTCTAATAATCATCACATCTCTATATAATTTCAGGCAAGAATATATAGGGATCAAATTACTATATTTTAGGTGATCGAGTAAATCAGAATAAAGCCTAGATAATTGGAACATTTTCTTTTTATTAGTGAGACATTTAGGAATAGAAATCAGGGAGAAATATTGGGTCTGGAAATGAAATTTTATCAAGTTGATGAGTCAGTTAGTCATGGTGCTTCTGTTACAGGTGCTGGAGAATGTTCGGATGGGGATCTGCCACACACTGGGGAAAGGAAAGGAAGTGAGCGGAGTGGGAAAAACAACCAGTCTTTAAGGATAATTCTGTAGAGGAAAATAGTGGGAGACCTGGCAAGAAAAAGTTGATCCATGAGGATCTTAAAAACCAAACCGAGAGAGGGAAAGGATTTAAACTGAATTCTGAAAATCACCAGTCATTGTTCCCGAAATTCAAGGATATACATCATCCTCAACTTAAAAGCAAGGTGAAAGCCTGTGTGAACATGGTAGAAAGTCCATTTATGATAGCTTTAGCTCTTGAATCCAATCATTTACAAGGGTATTGAAAAATGTGTATGCCCAGCTTCACTTGTTAGGAGCTTGTAGTCAATTTAAGTACGTGAAATACATTTTAATACAGATCTAAGTGGATGAATCTTATATGAGAGATAACTTCTATATATTAGCATATAAGTAGAAAATAAACTTCAGTAGAAATTGTCTTTGAGATTTTCTTAAATTGAAGACTAGCACACATGATACTTTTGTGTACTATACTAGCTTGCAATTTATTGTTTTCTTTTTCCTTAAGCATGAGTGCAGATTGCCTTTTCTTTAATTGAACATGAAATAAGGTAAACTTATATTTGAGACCAGCTAATAAGAAAAATTAAAACTAAGTGACATAGGGATTTCCCTGGTGGACCAGTGGTTAAGACTCCATGCTTCCAATGCAGGGGGCACGGGTTCGATCCCTGTTCAGGGAACTAAGATCCCACATGCTGTGCAGCGTGCCCAAAAATTAAATAAATGAATGAATGAATGAATGACATACATGATGCCGCCTGAGTGGTATTTGTGTTCATTTTACATATACTGTAACTTCACTTTAAGTTCTAAATTTCTGAGAAACAAAAGCATTCAGAGAATAACCCAATGTGGGTATTAGTGGAAATGCATACACGAGAGCTGAGGGTGCACCCTGAAATGTTGGTACTTAGGGAAAGACCGTGGTCTTGGGAAAGAGACCTCAGACTCGGGAAAGCTCTGGTTGGAGATTCTAGGACACAAGGCCAAGTTCTAGGACAGAACCACTAGTTAATGACAATCCTGGGGAACCAAGAAAATGTATAATAGAGGCACAACTACTGAGAAAAGTCAATTGAAGCATTTTATTTTCTTCAAGCTGAGGTCTTGGCCACTGCAACTTAAGTCATCTTTGCCAAGATATTAATATTACTCTTTTGTAGACTTAAAAATTTGGAACCCTCTAAATATGTGATTATGGCTCTGGCTTTAACCAATGTAGATCTGTTTTTTAATATCATTTTTCTTTTTCTATTGTGTTGAATAAATATAACGTATGCTCATTTCAGAGAACTTGAAAAATATAGATGAAAGTTAAAAAAACCTCTAACCCCATTTTTCAGATGTTACTTTTAAAATTTATTAGAGTAATTACCTTTAGTTTTAACATATAAGAAGATATACATTTTGTACATATTTTATCCTTTTAAACTAATATTTTTAAAATATTTCTCCATATCCATACATATTTTGAGGAAGTTGATTTTTTTAAATTGAAATATAGTTGATTTACAATGTTATGTTAGTTGTTTCTGGTGTATAGCAAAGTGATTCAGTTATAAGTGTGTGTGCGTGCTTGTGTGTGTGTGTGTGTGTGTGTGTGTGTGTGTGTATTCTTTCCCAGATTTTTTTCCATTATATAGGTTTTCCCGAGATACTGAATATAGTTCCCTGTGCTATACAGTAGGACCTTGTTGGTTATCTATTTTATATAAAGTAGTGTGTATCTGTTAATCCAAAACTCCTAAGTTATCTCTCCCTTGCTTTCCATTTTGGTAACCAAAAGTTTGTTTTCTATGTTGTGAGTCTGCTTCTGTTTTGTAAATAAGTTCATTTGTATCATTTTTTTAAGATTCCACATATAAGTGATAGCATATGATATTTGTCTTTCTCTGTCTGACTTACCTCACTTATTTCACTCAATATGATAATCTCTAGGTCCATCCATATTGCTGCAAATGGCATTATTTCATTCTTTTTTGAGGCTAATATTCCACTGTGTATGTATATACACACACAATGGAATATATATGTATGTGTATATGTACACATACCACATCTTATTTATCCATTTGTCTGTTGATGGACATTAGGTTTCTTCCATATTTTGGATCTTGTAAGTAGTGCTGTTGTGAACACTGGAGTGCATGCATCTTCTGAACTGGGAAGTTGATTTTTAATGACTGAAAGAATTCCTACCATAGGTCTGTTAAACTTTCTCTCAGTACGTGCCTAGTGTTCAACGTCTGTTACATGTAATTTTTGTTTGCAAATTATTATAATGTCATAGCAAAGAACCATGACTATTTTTTTTATTTAGGGTAAATATCTAGAAGACCAAATGTTGTTAACATTTTAAAAGCTATATATTGTATCATATTATAGCATGTTAAATCATATTATATTATATGAAATCTCTCTTTCTAAATATTATATGAATTTGTTCTTTCAATAACAATGTTGTAAGAGTGTCTGTTTCTCTATAACTTAGAGAATACTAGGTGCTAACATTCTTTTTAATCTTTTCAAATGGGTTGGGTAGATTTTAAAAACACCCAAATTTATTTGCATTGTATTAATTACTGGTGAATGATTTCATGGGTGTAGTAGGTTTTAAGCTTTGGAATCTCTCAGAATGGGTTTATATACTATAATTACCTTTTGGGAGTCTCTCTGGAACAAGTTACAAAAGGCTGTGATGCTTTAGATTTTTGATCTCTAAAATGAGGTTAATAATACCTACCTTATTATGTTATTATAATGAGTAAATAAATTAAGCATACAGGGGTATCTGGCTTAATAAATGATTATTTCATTCTCCTTACTCTCTATAAATTTGGTTACTCAGTTTGACGTTAACAGCTTCCATGATAAATATATAAAAATATACATTAGAGGAAATTCACAAAAGTCGCACAACAGATTTATATTTTCTTATAGGAAGAATGCATTTCTTTTATCTTTACAAATAACAAGCCATTGGGCAAGAGTAAAGTTTTTCATGGCAAGACGTTAGCTGCCACCAGTAGAGGTGAAAGGAAGGTCTTTTTGGTCATTTGTTGGTTTTTATACAGAAGAAACATTTTGAAAGTATATTTTCTCCAGAAGTATTTTTTGGAAAGCCCCTTTTTCTTCAAACTGCCAACAAACTACAGTGTAAACATTTAAATTACTATTTTACGCTATTAAACACTCCATGCATGATTGCCTCAGGACTTCTATAGTGATTGTTACCCTTAGGTTACCCAAGGCTCATCTCTATATTTTATACAACTTTCTGCTCCAGTCACACCTCATCAAAAAGATCTTCTCTGACTACACTTCTCAAGAAAACACCTTGTTGCTCCTTATTATCCTGTTTGATTGTTCTGCTTGATAAGTGACAGTACTTATCAATACATTATAATTATCAATTAATTTCCCCATTGGAATGTGAGCTGTATGAGAACAGGGAGTATTCACTATTGTGTTCTCACTTCCTAAAACCTCACCTGGCATATAGAACAGCCACAATACATACTTATTAAATGAATGAGTTTATGAATGAATGAATGCATAAGTTGAATCTAGTAATAATGAGAAAAGGAATTCTTATTTGATTATGGAATCTGATTAAATCGACAGTATTTTGATTGTATTCCTGCTCATATGAGTGATGTATTTTATTGCCTATACGTATTTAAGCTGTATGTAAATTACATGGTAGATAATACATTGCAAACACGTTATTAATGAGTAGTCTATAATATTCCTTGTCTCCATTTGCATGTTCCTCTAGCAATAGGTAATACTTAGAGAGACCCACAATAATTTCCTCTTTGCCCTTGTATCTTTTGAGAAAAATAGGGTGTATTGGAGAAACACTTAGCGTTTCAGGTTAGTCTTTTTCCAAGGCATAGGGTAGCATGACGATGGCACTGTGAGTTGTTATTGTTCTTATTTCCATCAAAATTCTAAAATAAATAATATAGATATGGAAGTCCATGTGGAAATGCAATTGGTTTATGTTTCTATCACTCTTTTGTAGCCATGGTCTGAGAAATGGGCAGAGCCAAGAGGACCCTAAGCAGACCAACTAAAAGTATTATGGTATCCTGCATGAGATCCCGGAACAGGAAAAACAAAAAAGACGTTAGTCAAAAACTAAAGAAATAAGAATGAAATACGGATTTTAGTTAATAATAATGTATTAATATTGATTTGTTGATTGTAACAAATATACATAGTAATGTAAGATGTTAACAAAAGAGGAAATTGGGTGCTGGGTATATGGGAACTCTCTGTACTGTCGTCTCAATTTTCTGTAAACCTAAAACTATTCTAAAAAACTGTCTATTAAAAAAAAAAAAAAAGGTAAGTAATGTGATCTGATTAAGAGGTCTCTGGCAAGTGGAGCTTAGACATTCTGGTTACATTTGTTTTATTTTAATTGTATAATGGTTGTTAGAGTTCCCACGGTACATACTCTTTGCTCTCGAAGTAGCTTTTGGCCATCAAGTTCTGACCTGAATTGCTTTCTGAGAATGTCTGAGAAAAACTAACCCTCACCTCCGTCTCATAAAGTTCAATGTTTACAGAGGAGAGACCTGAATTTGTAGATTTTCAGTCCTCATTGAGCATATTTGTGACTATGCCTGCACGTGCTTTGTCTCAGAGAGCCATTTCTTAGTTTTCAATGACTAGTAACAGGAAGCAGCTCTCAGTGGGCGGAATGTGGCAGCGCCTGGAGGTCGGTAGCTCTGTGCCACCAAATATAGCTGATGCAGAGGAACTATTTATGAGTTAGTAAGGGAGAGTTACAACACAGTCTAGATTAAGCAAGTAACCCTGGAAAGTCCCCAGGCTCAAAAATTTCTCCTCCATACCTTCAGAGAACCATAGTGTTTTGAAACAGCAAGTTGTTTTAGTAGCTATCTAAGTCAAGTCTCTACATAATGTAAGACTCATGTTCACAGAATTCATATTAAATGGGAATTAAAATAATATTTGATCCACAGGGCTATGTAAGCTGAATGAGATCATGTATGTGAAAATTATTTTACCACCGTAAAGTACTCCATATGGAGGTACATAATTATTATGTGTAATCATCAGAGTTCACTGCCTCACAAACCAGTTTGTTTCACTGTTAGTGAGCTATAACTTTTTAAAAAGCACTTTCTCTTGTTAAGTCAAAGTAGTCATCTTTTCCAATAATGATGAAGTCCCACAGATGTGGGTTCAAATGCTGGCCCTCTTACTTACTAGTCAGGACCTTGGATAAATGATTTAAGTTCTCTACTCTCATTTTCTTCATTGATACTTCATGGCGATAATCTCTGCCTTACAGCAATATTGTAAATGTGATAATATTTGTAAAAATGTGCCTATCCTAGGTGCCTAATAAATGGTAGTAGTTACTATTATATGAGTTTTCCTTTTACGATTCTACAATAGGTAAGAAAGAGTGAATAGGAGCCCCAAGCCTTTCCGGCCTCCCAATGGCACTTCATAAAAATATGCCTGAACTTCCATTTCTAAGTAATTAAGACACAGTGAGTGGCATAGTTCTGTTCCTCTTATTGTATTTCTCATTCTAGGAAGAGAAGGCCTGAGGGAGGAAATCTTTCTTTGGCACATCGCTTGTCTCATAGCGGAGTCACATCTTGTAAAATGTGGTTTCCCCTAATTGTCAGGAAAATGGACAATTCTGTTAGCATGCAGTTACTCTTTCCTTTATAGAGGTTCCGTATTTGTTAGAAGTGGGATAAACCCTGCAGGCAACTAGTACTTCTTTAAACTTCTCCATCCAGAGCCTCAGTGTTGTCTTGCTTCAACTTTGGTAGATACTATCTATTGATACATAGACGGCATGTAAATGGCATCCTCTGGAGTTGTACAAGGCATTGTTGCTGTCTCCACCTACCCTGCCAATTAATGACCAGCTATTCTGTAGTTGTTTTGAGGCAGAATGCCTAGATAGCTGTGCTTTCCTTTAGGCTACCTTAGTGGATCTCAAACATAAGCGAGCATAAATATGAGTTTATTATCGGCATACCATTTTTTAAAGGGATTTTTTGTCATGGCGATTTTGACCTTAGGAGCTGGCTTTAACATGGGTCTCTCTGTCTCCCTGCCCCATTCTAACACTTGGCTCCACTGTGCTGCCAGGTGAAATCTCAAGTCATTACAGTGTTTGCAAATGGTTAGTAGCTCCGTTGGAATCTTCCATAAACTGCGTATCAGGATCAGATTTCATCATCCATCAGCATTCATGGAAAATGGCAGTTAGTCTTTTACAGCTTTATCCACTGCTCAGCAAAATCATTTGATATACTGTTTGGGTAAACAGCTATTTTCTTCTAACATGTTTACTGAGAGAGAGAGTGCGAGAGAGAAGATGTGCACTGACTAACGTATTTCACAGTAAAGAGACTTATTTTCTCTTTTCTTTTCCTCAAAGATGGTCTCTGCTGCATTAGGTTTTTGCTGTAGTTACTTGGTTTTTCCCTTTCTCTTAACTTTCGGTATACCACAGGGAAATTGGAAATCACAGGTCCAGCTGGAAATCGTTCCTAGAAAAGATTGATTATACTTTCATGCCATATTTTTAAAAAGAGGTACAAAAATTACATTTGGCCACCTGAAATATTTTTTCCATGTGATCTTGTAGTAATTTGAAACAAAGCCAAAAGTAACCTCTCTGGGAGGCCCAGCACCTACTATAGCTTTAAAACTTTATACCTCATTCAGCTAAAAGGCAGAGCTGGCTTCTAAAACCAGTTGGTTCACTTAATAACCGGGTGCCATTTAGCATGGTGCCTAGAAGCAGCTCCAAATGATAGCTCTGATTATTTCTTTATTTCTGCAATTCTCAGATTCCCCATCAATTCAGTAAAACTTTAGAAGAAGGAAATAAATGTTGACAATGCCAAATGATTATGAGATGCACCCCATTTTCAGAAATGCTAAGTATGTTTTATCATAAGTATAGTAATAAGGATGAGGATGAATGGATGGAACATTTCTGGAATCTTATCTTTATTGTTAGAAAAGTCTATATTCATGGACTATAAATCTGCCATGGAGAGTATATCCTGTCAAATTTTGTGTCATTTACTTTAAAGTAAAGGAGGCTGACCATTTAATTGTCTCATGGTTGTTCCTGGAAACATGGGATTATCCTTATAGAGAGTAGGGAAAAAACAATTAAAATATTTAAGCTTTTTTCTAGGAGTTAGTGTTTTATTACAGTGAAGTGTGTCGATTTATGTCAGAGTCACAGAGTCACAGAGTTTGAAAGGCCCTTAGCATTCAGTGGCCTAATTGTACAAGTGATCAATCTGAAGTCTAAAGAGACTACATAGTTAGTCACAGCTTTTACCATTACTTGTTTTTTTGTAGCTATATATGCATATGTGCCTCTTATTTTCAGAAAAAAATGTAGCCGTGCACAACAATACCTTGTACAGAACAGTGCTCAATAAATGCATATTAGTTTGTTATATAATAAACATATACATAGAAATAAGAGTTATGTTGGTCATATATGAAGGTTCCTTTGCTTCTTACAGGTTCTATCTGCCCCAGAGGAGTATTTTTGTGAATCAAAATGTTCAAGAATATGCTCTGATCTTTAATTGGAAGTGACGTCTAATATTCATTCTAAATTTCTCTGCCTACGCCCATCTCCTTCCCTTAGTTTCTCAGTTGAGTAGTTACCGATCATTAACATGCACTTAAATACATTGGAGTGGTCACATTCCTGAAAGAACATTGCTGAAGCAAAGAACCTACTTGCAATTTGAGTCATTCTCTAACTGTCCTGTTGCTTAAGACTAATTTTAATCCAAAGCAAGATATAACTCTAGTTCCATGAGCTTTCTCACCGTTTTTGACAATGGGAGTAACTAAATCTTTCCGTTTAAGAATATTTCTGTTTAAACAAACAATAAATTATTTTTGGCATTTCCTCCTCCCAGTTAAAAGTGGCATCATTTATCTATTTAAGCCAAATATCTATTCTTCATTCCTGGTATCAAGTCAGTCACCAGATCCTGCTTATTTTATGTCTTAAATATTTCTTCAACCCTTCCCTCTCCCATTTCTCTCTTTATCACTGTCCTGCTTCCCATCATCGTAATCTCTCATCTGTACTCTCTGAAGTCACCTTGTTGATAGTCCCAATCCAGTCTTACTGCCTCCCAACCAATCTTTCAACCGTTGCCTGAGAAACGTCAATTTTACCACATCGCATCCAGGTGAATGCTCCCTATTGCCACGGGGTGAATTCCCATCTACACAGCATGGTATACAAAAAAGCCATGATCTGGTCCCTGCATTCATTTATGGCGTCATTTCTCTGCTCTGATAACACTAAATGGCTTCTGCTCACACAACCTGCTGTTTAGTGGTTCAGTTTTTTTTCCCTCTAGCTCGTTTGAACTTCTGTATCTTCCCACTATCACTACAGTGTGTCTATATCTTAGACTTAACGTATTATGTTTATTTATATTATCTTTGTCTTAGTCTAACACAGACTATAAGTCCCTCAAGTATAGTAACCATGCTTTGTTCATATTTCTTCAATGAGGGTGTAATTTCTTTTCGTTTGAAAATATCTCAAATTGGTCTTAGATGTCATTTAAGCATTTTGTTGCTTCCACCCCTGGATAACTTGTTGCTGAATTCTTCTTTCTCAAATATGTAGTTACATCCCACAGTTTTTCTGATATTCTTGTTTTTAGCTGTTGTAGCTTGCTGAATAAAAGCTGCTAAATTTGTTACATGTTTAATGTCATTTCCTTCATCTTTCTGGAATTGGAGGTACTTTTTATTTTTTTATTTTTATTTTTTTAATTTAACGTCTTTATTGGCATATAAGTGCTTTACAATGTTGTATTAGTTTCTGCTGTATAACAAAGTGAATCAGCTATATGTATACATATATCCCCATATCCCCTCCCTCTTGCATCTCCCTCCCATCCTCCCTATCCCACCCCTCTAGGTGGTCACAAAGCACCAAGCTGATCTCCCTGTGCTATGCAGCTGCTTCCCACTAGCTAGCTATTTTACATTTGGTAGTGTATATAGGTCCATGCCACTCTCTCACTTCGTCCCAGCTTACCCTTCCCCCTCCCCGTGTCCTCAAGTCCATTCTCTACATCTGCATCTTTATTCCTTGGAGGTACTTTTTAAAAAATCTGTTCTTCTTAAATAAATATCTAGCACAGTGCCTACCACATAGCCAGCTCTCCATAAATAATTACTAGGCTGAAATGAGATATGTAATTGTGGTTCTAGTCTGGTGTTGCCTTTTGACGTGATTTGTATATAACTTACCCCTTGATTTCAGTCACCATAGTCAATTTAAAATGTCTTCGGGTGAGATTTTTCAATTGTTTTCATTTAGTATGGATTCCAAGCTTTTTGAGAAAGAAAAGTTCTCTTCTAGGCTCATGGCGTTTTGACAACAGTTTTCCATGCTAATTAAATGAACAATTATTAATTTCCAGCTACAATGGTAGATGCTAAGAATATAAATTTGACCTTGCTTTAAAGAAGATCCTGTTCTCAAGAAACAGATGCACCCCTCACAGTGGTGTCCCATCATAGGTGCATTTAATTTAGAAAACTTTATTTATAGGCACTGGTGAAAGAGAGAAATTGGGAGTAGATAATGAAAGAAATTAATTTAAATGCTGTGTGGAAAGTTCAGCTCATCATTCCATCATGAGATGGAAGAGTTGAATCCCTTCTTGGTTTCAGTTTCAACATGACTAATAGAATAGACTTGTATACTTAAAACTATGCATCTTCTACTTTAGGGGAAACTTCAGTATTTTTCAAGGGAAAAGTTGAGTGTGAGTAATGTGTGCCTTATGTGGTAACTTGAGAACCAGTATCCAGGGAAAGACAGTGACTCCTTGTGTTTAGGGATGTAGTAAAGTTCTATCAAAATTTGTATTTATTAGTGTGATTATGTGATGCCTATTTTCTCCACTAGATTATGTTCCATGATAACAGAGACCATATCTGCTTTGTTTACTCTTACATCATTAGCCTTTAGTAAAATGCCCAAAACTTAATAGGAACTCAATAAATATTTGTTGGAAGGATTAGAGGAGTTATTACATGTTAATGTGATTTTCCCCTTCAGTAGATTTATTTAGATATTTACACTGCTTTTGTGATCTTTAATTCTGAGTCATTTTTTCTGTAACTTGTGACTTATCTTTTTTAGATATTAGATATCAATATATATGATTTAATTTATTTTAAAATAAATAGTAAACTTTAAGAGAAATAAAACACCTCATTTTATCTTAAAAATTGATGTAGTTTAGAAACACCCACCTTTTGGGTAGCATGATAGTTAATTTTAGGTGTCAACTTGATTGGGCCACAGGGTGCCCAAACATTTGGTCAAATGTTACTCTGGGTGTGACTGTGAGAGTGTTTATAGGTGAGATGACATTTGAATTGGTAGACTGAGTAGAGATACTCTCCCTAATGCGGATGAGCCTCATCCAATCAATTAAAGACCTAAATACAACAAAGGTTGAGTGCTTGAGCTGGGACATAGTATTTTCCTGCCCTTGGACTAGAACTTACCCCTTTGGTTCTCCTGGTTCTCAGGCATTTGGACTCAGACTGGAACTACACAACCCACTCTCCTGTGTCTCCAGCTTGCTGACTGTACACCTTGGGATTCTCAGCCTTCATAATCACATGAACCAATTCCTTATAATAAATCTCATTATATGTATACCTTCTGTTTCCATAGAGAACCCTGACTTATACAGGTGGATTTAGCTAGGATTAAAATTTAAATGCTGGACAATCCATGGTAAATGCAACTATTTCAACTACCATAAATTATTTCAATGATAACTCAGTAAATATTCTTTTACTCTGTAATAAATAGTGTTATACTTAACTCAACAAATCATGTTATACCGAACTTAAAGAATCTTGTCATTAATCTTGATCATCATTAATTACAGTTTAGGGTTAATGGCTGTTGAGCTGTTGAAACCCAGTTGTTATTAGAGATATACATGAACCAATAACTTTGGGTTCTTCTTAATATCATTCCTAAGTACAGTTCATATCTTTAGGATGAAAGAAAATTCTAGTCCTCACATAAGCATACAAAAATATGTCCAATAGTTATACCATTTATCTGCATTTGGTAACTTCTACAGGATATATGAAGAATAGCTATTATAAATTTGGACTCTATAAATACATGCAGTAGTTACCACACTTATCCTGTAGCTGTCTTAAGCCTGTCTACTTATTCATAACTGGAACCAAACCCCGTGGATAGGTAGAATAAGAGAAAAACCTAAGAATTAGAACTTAATCTTTGAATTTTATGTTATGTTAGTCTCATACGCCTTCATTTTATAAATTCTTGTTCTAACAAATTATAATTCATATTCAATCAAATCTTAGCTCTTGGTTAAATTTTTTTGATGAATGACCTTCCTGAGAACTTTGCTATTTATAGCCTATTTTGATTTCTTTAATTTTAAGGAAATTATGAAGTAAAGAAATATAATTTTTATGCCCTAGCTCATCTCTAATTCATATATGGTTATCCATGGTTGGAATTAGAAAAACATGTCTATTTTTTACCTTTCCTTTTTAATTTAGAGAACATCTGTTATACTTCGATATTTATAAAAAATATTTATAAAAAACCTCAGAGGGTAAATAGCCTGCTCTATCTTGACTTAGAAAGATATCCCTAAATCTCAATATACCAGCTATAATATTAGAATTTAAAGTATTGAATATGAAGATGACTTTTTGCCCAAAGTAGGTACTCCACAATGTGAACATATCCCAAAGTGTCTTAAACAGCTATCTGTAAACTCTGTAGAAAAGCTTCAAGTTCTTTTGAAAGTAGCGTCAAGTCACATCAGCATCTGAAATGCCTATATAATGTTTCAGAAACTAGTTCAAAGGAAGGGAATCATGCCCAATATTCTAATATGATAAATGATTTAATAATTTAGACACAAGCTAGTTCTCCAAAGTAGCCTGTGCTTAGTCAAATATTTTCTGCCCTTTCTTCTCTTAAGCAAGATTATCCTGTTTTATAAGTAAGACTCCTTGTTAATTTAGCATTCCTGATGAAATATTAGAACTTTTCCTTGGTATTTCTGCTTTAAAAATTGGTAAGTGAAACAAACTGAAATGACAAGATAACTTAGATCAAATATATTTTCTCAGTGATTTAGATAGGGTATTCTGTACCTATGCTGTGATTCAGTATAAATGTACTACCAAAGATTATTTTGATAATAACTTAGTAAATGTTTATGTGGTGAGCATTGTTTTCATATTATGTTGAACTCAAAATATTGCATAAGGCACTTTGTCTCTCACCTCCTTGTTTATATTCTTGGCAGACAAAGATACGTCTGTTGTCTGTTTGGGGTAAATGCAATCTTGTTTCTCGTACACTCAAATCTATATGCAGGCATACCTTGGAAATATCGCAGGTTCAGCTCCAGGCCACCACAATAAAGCAAATATTGCAACAATGCAAGTCACAAATTTTTTTGTTTCCCAGTAAATATAAAAGTTATGTTTATACTATACTGTATTCTATTAAGTATGGAAAGCATTATGTCAAATAAAAATACCTACCTCAATTAAAAAATACTTTTTTGCTAAAAAATTCTAACCATCATCTGAGCTTTCATTGAGTCATAATCTTTTTGCAATTGTAACATCAGAGATCACTGATCATAGATCACTGTAACAGATATAATAATGACAAAAACGTTTGAAAATTACCAAAATGTGACACAGAGACACAAAGTGAGCAAATGCTACTGGAAAAATGGTACCAATAGGCTTGCTTAACACAGGGTTGCCACAAACCTTCATATTGTAAAAATTGCAATATCTGCGAAGCGCCATAAAACAAAGCACAATAAAATGAGGTGTGCCTATATTTTTTTCAAGAACTCTTTAACAAATTTCAGTCCTATTATTTGTGGCCCTTTACATTTTTTGAAACAGGAACAACCTAAGTTCAGTGATATAATGCACTTAATATAATGCACTTTATCATATATATCACAAACAGCTAGCAATTTAACAAACCTTGTTCATTGAAACAATTGGAGTTGAAGGACTTATGCACAACTCCAAAAGCCAGCAGCCATAGAAACGGCATTGGACTCCTGCTTTTCAGTCTAATAGGCTTGTTTAACACTATGCTACCTTCCAGAGAGAAGTCATTCATCCTAAGTGCCACTGTTCCCTTGTCCATTTATTTTCCTTCACAGGAAAGGTATCATTGATTCCATCAATTTCTCCTCTTTGCTGCTCTGTGACCAACAGGCTTGCAGGTGTAATTCCTCATCTACTAGTCTAGCAGAAGCCTCTGGGAGGCTAGTCATCCACTCTGCCACTTTCATGGGTTTAGAGACATTAACCTACACCAACATTTCTCAGGTGTATTTGACCATGGAACACTTTTATAGTTGTAATTTTTTGTTAGATTACTGTATTAAAAAGATACAATAATAGAGGGGAATAATTCAAACTAACATTAGAGGGCAAAAATGGTCTCATAAATTAATTGCTTAATAAATTACCAAAATGTGACATATTTTATATATCAATACAAGAAAGATACTAAAGTTGTAAGCCTGTGTCATAGCCTGTAATCACTGAGAAGCGTTTAATGCAAAGGTGAGTTGATGAATGCTGCGTATATCTTCTTGCTGATGGAAAATTATTTCTTTATATGTCAGAGGATCACCAAAGGTTTCCCTAAGTTCATAAAGGAGGCAAGCAATAGAATCAGACTCTCTTGTTTTAATTTCAGCTTTACCATTTATCAACTGTATGATTTTGAGAAAGTTATTTAAACCTGATAAGCCTCATTTTCTTTATTTCAAAATGAGAATAATGAGAAAATAGGAATGAAGTGCTGATACAGTACCTGGTACAAAGTAATAAATATATGTAGCTATTATAAAGGAAAGGAGAGCGGGGTAATGAATATTTGGTAGGTAACTAACTTTGATATTAGTTATGTAAGTAAGGAAACAATATCATAAGTGATGAGCTTCATGATAATCATTCAGTGCCATTGAGTAACAACTATTAATATCTCAGTGGATGTTAGTCTTCTGATCAGTGCTTAGAAATACTGACGTAGTTATAAGAACTTTATATCTAACTATAGCATTTTTCTTACATGGTGTGGAAAATGTCTTTATAAATATAGGATTCAAAGGAACATAAAGGAACTAAGGAAAGAAATTTGTTATCTTTAAGAACCTCAGGAATGAGCTAAATAACCGACTACAACTTACATCATGCTGCAAATCTTCTAATGTCAACGTTTATGGAGGTCCCCTTCTACCAAATTAAACATTTTCTTAGGAGTTTACTGTTAAGTCAGACTTTCTCTGCTGCTCAACATGAACTTTCTCCTCAAGCATAAAACTCAGAAGAGTAATTAAGATTGTTTAAATTGTTCTTACTTATATATTTACATATTTATTTTTATTGACGTATACTTGATGGACAATGTTGTGTTGGTTTCTCTTGTACAGCACAGTGATTCAGTTATGTATGTGTGTATATATATATATATATATATATATATATATATATATATATATATATATATATATATATTCTTTTTCAGATTCTTTTCCCATATAGGTTATTTCAAAATATTGAGTATAGTTCCCTGTGCTATACAGTAGGTCCTTTTTGGTTATCTCTTTTATATATAGTAGTGTGTATAAGTTAATACCAAACTTTTCATTTATCCCTACCCCTCCTTTCCTCTTTGGTAACCATAAGTTTGCTTTCTGTGTCTGTGGGTCTATTTCTGTTTTGTAAATAAATTCATTTATATCATTTTTTTTTTAGATTTCATGTGTAAGTGATATCGTATGGTATTTGTGTTATTTCACTTAATATGATAATCTCTAGGTCCATCCATGTTGCTTCAAATGGCATTATTTCATTCTTTTTATGGCTGAGTAATATTCTACTGTATATGTGTGTGTGTGTGTGTGCATGTGTGTATACTTGTGTGTGTATGCCACATCTTCTTTATCCATTCATCTGTTGATGAACATTTAGGTTGCTTCCATAATATTGCTTGAAAATTAGAAAAAAGGAAAGATCTAGTAGAAGTCCATAATGCCAATATATTCATATTAGAGTTGAACTGCATAGAGTACTTATATTGGCATGATCATATGCACATATTAATAAACAAAGCATCTTATTATAAGTGAATTGATAAAGACTATTAATGTAAGAAAAATCAGATACCCAATCTAAGAAAAAGTGAAGGGGGATTGAAAATTTGAAATTGTGTAGGCAAGCTTAATCTGACTTTTAAGGGATGAGTCTTGCTCAAAGACAAAATCAGGGGGTCAGGATTGTAGAGTTAGGAGGCAAGAATGATACCTTGCTCCAGTAAGGCTTTGGAATAGTGACTTCAGCAACTTCAATCAGAGTTTTTGCAGTGGTGTTTAAAGCAGAGTGAGTTTGTCAGAGCTGGAGAAGCGTCTTCAGGATGCTCAAAGAACTTCCTTTTAGCTGTTGAATGAAAGCTTCAACTGTAATTATAATATTGCTCTCCTAATTGCCATCTAGTTACACTAACATATTCTAAAGAGTAGACAAACAGCTACCTGTTTTCTGCAGAAAACACCAAGGATGTCAAAAGCAACTTATTTTTGCCCAGCTGTTGCCTTTCTCTACCTCTCGGCACTTACCTGCATCCCCTTTCAAATGTGTGATTTGATCTCATGGGTCCCAGAACTTCAGCTCCCCTCTCACCCCCTGACTTCCTGAAACTATAGCAGTTTTACTTTGGTTTGTTGACTTTGGAAATTTGCCCAGCACTTTCCTAGATATTTTTCCAGTTGACTAACACTGTGGTGTTGTCACTGCCCTCTCAGCATGACAATTATGAAGGTAACCTAGGAAGGTTTCTATTTCTAAAATAAGATTCAAAATAGTTTATAAGCCAAGATAAAAGTTAGAGAAAATATATATCTGTTAAAAATCTTTAAATCTTGCTCTAAGTGGTATTTCATGTTAATATAAAAATTTCAGTAATTTGGGTTTGGAAAACAATAATCTATGGAAAGTGAAGCAGGATTGATTATTAGAAAAAACCCAATTCCTTGGCGTTGCATTATTTTAACCAACCCTACCAACTGTAGCTAGCAGAATTAGAAAGGATTAGCCAATACCTAGTACGGGAATTGTAAAGTCAAAGAAATGTCTCTGGGGACCGGACAAGAAGAGTAAATGTGTGAAAAGTGCCGATGGTATGAAACTACAGGTAATGGTGAAGAGGATTGGTTAACTGAAAAGTGGTCACTATTGACATGCAAGAATGTGTATCTAGTGCTGCTAGATCTTCCCATTTCTCAAAAGAAGCCAGAAATCTGAAATAATCTGAGCTTTAAAAACTAGCTAAAATCTTTTTAAAACACTGTGTTTGCAAAACAAAGCATCTTTGGAGGGCTTGATCCAGTTGACTGCCTACCTCTGCTCTCACAAATATTTCTCGCACATTCTTATTTTCTTGACACCAAATGCCTCACCTGTACAGGAGTAACTCATTAAAATATTAGCAAATTAGGGCACATTTGAAGGAGACGTGAGATGATGGGGTCTGATCAAAGGAAGAGGGATAAGAAAAGGACAGCAATGTTTCTTGAAAAATATGTTATTTTCCTGGATTCCTCCAATGGCTGCCTTGGATGGCTGGGACCCTTGTGATGGGGTGCGATGAAAGGAATTGGGAATATGAAATATGAACAAACAGAGTAATAGCAACAGAGAGTGAAAAGTCAGCAGAGACTTGCTGGTTTGTCTGGGACTGACCTGATTTTAAAAACATATTTTAAAAAGAAGGGAAGTTGTGTGTGTGTGTGTGTGTGTGTGCGCGCGCGTGAGTGTGCGTGTGCATTTTGTGGGAAGGAGGAAAGAAGGGAATAGTAGACTGTGGATGGTATAATGTTCAAAACTTTCTGGTCAATGCTTTCATGATAAACAGTAAAGGGAATGGTTTTTGAGTCTTGGACGTGCTCCTGCATATAAAACTTATACTCTCTGAATACAAGATAAGTATTTTGATTAGAACCTGCCTTTCTATTATTTGGCTTTGACTTTATGTTGTTAATGTTCTCAGCGGTTCTCAGTGCAAAATTTTACTCCAGAGCTTTGTATAAAATATATTAAGTTTTATGTTTTCTTTTGTAAAAAAAGATATTTTAAAGTGTCTGCTTTAAGTAGGCATCATGATTCTGTTTCAGATCTGCCTTCCTTCCATATGCCACTCCACCCTGTACCAACATATATATATATATGCACACACACACATTTAAAAAAATTCTGTCTGGAAACATTTACACAAATGTTCCTTTTTAAACAAAATACACAGATCTGATAAGGGGAGTTATGTTTCCCACTCTTTTGCAAAGAGCTCATATAAAAGTATACATTATGATTTATAACCACTGAAAGTGGGATTTGATTTTATTCTGAACTTCTGGGGTCATTTAGTTTGTCTTTTGATCTCAATTTCCAGTTTAAAAAAATAAAAAGATTCTTTTAATGCTATTCTTAGGACAATGGAAATCTGTCACAAAACTGAGAAAGTGGTTCTAATGTTAGAAAATTAATGAAGTAAGCAATTTATAGTAAAGTTGTGCGTTTAATTTTATCATCATTTCTGGTAACAATAAGTAAGATCTTTTTCAGGATAGCTATATCCCTACTCTCTAGTTTGTCAGGCCACAAAATTCATCTAAAAGATTGACTGTGAATCTATAGATTCACTGTAGGTAGATGTAAGTATAGCTCACGGATCTGCCTGCACATTAAAACCAGTGGAAATACTAATGTAACAAAACAGGGTACTGCTAAAGGATTCCAAAAGAAGGCTCTTGATTCCAAGTCTCTGTTTTCTATTAGCAGTTCATTTCATATTACTGTTTGCCAGGCTCTGTCTTAGGTACTGGAAATAGATAGATGAATAAAACCATGTATTTCAAAGTCAAAAATGTGAAGGGGATTGGCAGATAATATAAATGATTGATATGGAAAAAGTATACAATGTGATACAACTAGGTTTACATTTGTTTCCTCAGTTTTGACAGACATGGGGATGGAAAAATATCTCTCTTCTAAACAAAATCAACATAAAAATTGCATGATGAATAGAAAAATGGTCTCTGCCTCTGTCAGGGATGTACTTGGTAGTGAAGGAGGCTGTTGGCAATTGGAGGGGACATGCCTCCTCTGAAGGGGTAACTTTCCCTCCCCTCCAGTGTCAACTGATGGTTGACAGGTGCAGTGATGCCAGCTGTCTTAAGATTCTAAGAGAACCAGGAAACCCAATCTTTACCTATAGTCTCGTGCTTTCTCATTGTAGACTTTAAATTGTGTGGGCCAAACAGAGCAAAGCTGTAGGTCTTGGGCTGCAGGAGGCCAATGACCAGCCACAGAAGACCCACGTCAGGCTTTCCAGTTGCTTACACACCAGTACCTCACTGGTTAAAGTGTGGACCAGTGGTAGAAGCATAACCTGTCGCTTGTGAGCTTGTTAAAAATGCAAAATCTCAGGCTCTGCTCTAGATCTCCTGAAGAGGAATCTTCATTTAAATAAGTCCCAGGTGATTTGTAGGCTCATAAGCATTTTACAAGCTCTGGCCTAGGAAGCATCAAAAAGAAAAAAATTGATTTTTCTCTAAAAGTCGTGACTTTGAATTTTGGGCCCTTTCCTTTTATTTCTTCTGGTGTTTTTTCTACGCCCACTGACCATTTTCATTGATTCTTGGTCTCTCCTAGAGAACAGTTCATCTTAACTTTCATGGAAATAAATCTTCTGAAACCATTACAGGGTGTTTCAGTAAATGACTAGTACATGTTGTCACATCACATCATTCTTTAACTTGATAGGATATTCAAGTATTTACTGGCATTCTCCATGTCATCCTGGAGCTCTGACCTCATTCTTTGTTGCCCTTTTTTGCCAGTTTGCCTCATATCTACTCTCTCATATTTATTTTACTCAAAAACAAAGTGGTCTTTCCCTAGCTGGGCCTTGGGTACACCTCTGTGGACTTCAATTTCCAGTTACTTTGTCACAGCAATTTGAATTGCAAGCCTGTAGGCTGCCCTGGGCTTAGTACTGCTCTGGCTTCTGTGGTTCTTTCTTCTGCTTTCTTTCATCATGAACTGTACTGGTAGTCTCCATCAGCCCATTCTAAGCTCCTATTTTGCCCTGTTTTTCTTTTATATTGGCATATTTTTTGTGCCGGGGGCTGGTTGGCAGGTGTGTGGGGTGTATGTTTATATAATATGTCTGTGTTCTTTGGTATTCATGGTGTTCAAAGTGCTGTGGGAATTGTACAATTCCAATGAGGTCTCAAGAGAGAAAATCTATGTACATATTTTATTATAGATCCTACACTCATTGAGCTCAACGTCCAATCTCACAACCCTGTTTCTTTATAGCTCTGTGTCCAAGTGGTCCACATCTCAGCTGACCTAATACTGGGACATCTCATCAATAATTTCTATTATAAGTACCTATTCTTACTTGGCTTTTGAAATTTATACTCCGTTTGTTTCTTATAATAACTATTACAAGTTAGGTGTCCCTATATTCCCATTTCATAGAAGAGAATATGATGATTATGGAAATTAGCTAAGTGACTAAGATCACACACACTTGAACCAATGCTGAATTTCTGGCCTTTGGTACTTTTTGGGGATCATGTTATATCACATATTCTCTGGCAAGCATATACAGAAATATCCTTATAATCCATTTGCATTTCATCTCATTTCAATTATCATCAAACTAGTCAAACTGAATGAATATAAGTTTTCGTCCTGTTAAATACATAATTAACTATTACAGAGGTAAAGTTATCAGAATTTGCTGACAAATGGTACACAGGATATAAAAGGAAGAGGGGAGTCAAGGATGACACCAGGGTTTTAGAAGGACCAGTTGGAAGGATAAAATGAGATGGGAAATGAGATGGGGGAGAATGCAGGAGGAGCCAGTTTCGGTAAGGTAGGGATCAGAGGCTCAATTTTGGAAATGTTGGGTTTGAGATGTGTATTAGGATTCTCCAGAGGAATAGAGTATTTTATATATATTATATTTATATCATATACATAATATATGATGAGATTGCTTATAGAGATTTATTATTTATTAAAAGGTATTGGCTTGCAATGGTATGGAGGCTGAAAAATCCCATTATCTGCTCTCTGAAAGCTGGAGACCCAGGAAATCTGGTGGTGTAGTTCAAAGGCATGAGAGCCAGACAGCCGATGGTGTAGATTGCAGTCCAGGTCCAAAGACCTGAGAGCCAGGAGTGCTAAAGACAGAGGACTGATGTCCCAGCTTATTCAGTCAGGCTGGGAGCAAATCAACCTTCCTCTGCCTTTTGGTTCTATTCAGGCCCTCAGTGGATTGGATGATGCCAGCCCTGCCGCCCCCGCCCCCCATTTTGGGGAGGGCCATCCGGTTTACTCAGTGCACCAATTCAAATGCTAATCTCTTTGGAAACACCCTCAGACACACCCAGAAATCATGTTTTACCAGATATCTGGGCATCCTGTGGCCATGTCAGGTTGGCACATAAAATTAACCATCACAAGATGCTTTCTGGATATCCAAGTAGAGATAGTGGGTTGAGAAGCTGGATCTGTGAATCTAGAATATAGATGAATATATCATCTCCCTAGAGATAATTATAGTTAACCATTTTGGAGTCAGTAATGTACAGGTAGTATTTAAAGTCATGAAACTTGATGAATTCTCCAAAGAAGAAAGTGTAAATTGAGAAGAGAAGAGGTTTGACTACTGATACTGGAGAACCATCAGTGTTGAAGGGTCAGGGAGATGCAGGAAAAAAAAAAAAAAAAACATGTGGAGACCAAGAAGGAGCAGTCAGGGAGGCAGGAGGAAAACCTAGAGAATGTGGTACCCTGGAAGCCATGTGAGGAAGGGGTTCAAGGAGGAGAGAATGATCAACTACATCAAAAGCTGCTGATATGTCAAGTGTATCCGAATGAAAAAATGGCCCATGAATTTAACACTTGGAAGTCATTATTGACCTTGAAAAAGGCAGTGTACAGGGAGAATGGAAGATGGGTCATAAAATGCAATGGACAGAGTTTTATGAGGATTAGATGCTAGAGGATGCAGGATGATCTGTCCAAGGCTTCTTGAGGAGACAGATACAAACTGATCATTTCTGAAGATGTAAATGTGAATTTTGGAGCAGGGAAGGGTGCAAAGTCTAAAATTTTAATGATATCTGGATCATAAAATGAAGCATATTTTATGTGTTCAAAGTTTTAAAGTTTGTGTATCTTTTTCAAAATAAACTGTTCATCCACTAGCTACAAAAGACCCGTAATATAGTCAACTTAATTTCTGTTCCTTATATCTCTTTTTCTTCTGTTTGTTGTCATGTTTTCTTTGTCATGTACTAACTGTCCTTCTTTTCTTTGGCTACCGTCTTGAAATCTTGACCCTTTTGTTCCTTTCACCTCCAAATATGCTAAATAGACTTCTTGTTCTCAAAGTCTATTTAGCATATTAAATATTGTCTATAAAAATAGACAATTTTGTTCTCGAATTTCTTCTACATTAGAATCACATTAAAGCGTCCATGCAGGTTGGACCTGGTGTCTGCCTCTTTGCTTCTTTATAGAGGGAGAACTTGGCCATTTTATTGTTTGATTTATATGATCTTTTTCAATATGCTCTCCTTAACTCTGCTCTCACAGCACTGTCCTCTTGAGGGCAAGAGAAGGCACAGATTCTGAACACGAAGGGAATTTAACACAGGTAATGTCAGCAGTTATAAAGTCCACCCGAGCTGAATGTGGAAAATGCAGCTCACCTGGAGATTGCTCACTCTGTACAGCTCCCCAAATCTGGACTATTCTTGCCATAGGTCCTTCCTTCTCTGGTTCTCTGAATCAACCATCAGTCTTTCCTGTAGCTCTATCCCTCTTCTCTGCTTCATATTCAGACTGAGATGTTGCTGCCCTTTCTACTAGTCTCAGCTGAGCTACCCTGGCTCTTTAAAGAGGAAGATTCCTTTCCTTTCTGTTTGGGGTCTCTGGGTTTGCTTGAGTATGCAGCTCTGAGATTATCCAGTGGTGTCTTTCTGAGTGGCACGTAGAAGTGCCCTCTGGATTTAGCAATAGTCGTCTACCATATGATTGTATGTAGGGTGCTTGTGGAAGAAGAGATGGTCCTATAGTAAATGATTTCATTATAATTATCTTTACTCTTATTTCTGTCTCTGAAACAAGTGATTTATATTCTTATTTTTTATTTCTGGCATTACATTTTAGTTGTTATATGTTGTTTTCAAAAATCGTCTCCTGACACTTTGACTAGATATTTTATTGGTGGTGGAATTTCTCTGAATTATCTCCCTCACTTAATTATCTTTAATTAGGATGTACCTGAAATTGGTTTCTGGGAAGATCATGCCCACTCTTTGAAGTGGTCAGTCCCACTGAACCAGTAGTTTGGCTGGTGCCCAGCCATTTGATTGAATGAACCACTGTGTTGTTTTTACGTGTGTAGGCAGCCCCTATAATACTGGGCCTGTGAAAAATGCACTAAAGATTATCCCAAAAGGTAGTGGTCATGAAAACCAAGCCAACAGGGACTAGAAAGGCATAGCACTACTTATTAAATTTACTTTAGAACTACTGCCAGTTTCTCTGAATTCTATCCTAACTTATTTTGGGTTTAGGACCAAAAGTTGTTTTCATGATTATTTCATTATACGTCTATCTACTCTAATTTTCCTTCTATGCTTTATCTGCACAAGTGCTGGTGTTTTGTTTTCCTGCTATGCTGGTCATGCCATATGGTTGCTTTAATTTGATCAGGTACTTTATTTTTTTAAAAGAATGCTAAGAAAGAGATCTGAAATAAGTATGTATAAATGGTGCCAATGCATAAATCAAGGAATGAAAAGTTATTCTCATACTAACTGCTACAGTGATAGCAAAGTCAATATGCTATCCCCCTGGTCTGTAAATGCCTTTGAATATATCTGAAATTATTTCATTAAAAACTCACCTTTTGGCATAGCGAAATGTTATCTATGTCTTCAGGGATTTGGTGATTTTTAATACTAACTGAGATCTCAATATTCAGATTCAGAATGGATTGATATAAGCTATAAAAATTACTTTGGGGAAAAAAACAAATATATCTACTTGCATTCATTAGTGGTTGTATGCAAGTGGGAAAAAGGGTTTTCTTTGCCATGCATTTATTTCTTTATATCATCAGTGAGTCATTTTGTTTGAAAGAAATTCTCTAGATTTTATATCATTATCTCAAATACTATATGTGTATGGGGGAAAAACGTCATAGTTTTTAAAGTGGGGAGACCTACAAATTGCATCTGTCAAATTATAGGTTGGCGAGGACCTAGAGAACTTGATTGATTTGTCCAAGGTTATAGAAGTTTGGTGCCATAACTGTGTGCATTCTTTTTCCTTTTTCACATTTACTTTCAAATATATTAAGTTCATATTTTCAGTTTACATTTATGTTTTCAGTTTTCAATTATATATTTACATCCCACTGGATTTTATCTCCAAATTTAATGCATTTCTCATTCTTGGAAGCTTTTTGAATTAATAATAATGTAACTCAGTATAGAAATAATATGTTTATCTTTTATAACAATAGTAATTATTTTATTGTTTAATAAAAGCTATATTAACTGTGACTGACCAGACCCAAAAAAATATTAGCACAAAAATTACCACAGTAATTAACTGTTGTGTGTTGATCACAGTAGAAACTTTTTGAGCTAACTAGAACATTTTGGATTGGTATTGAATACTGAAGTAGACAGGTCATGGGTACCTGGAGCTTCCTTCACTTCACTGAGTACTTTTTCCACAATCTGCTGAGTAGGCAGCATGCCTTGGGACATTGCTCCCTCTGGCCACTTCTGTTAGATAAAGGGTGGATTTTTGATCCAAGCTATGCCAATTCTGTTTCTTCTCCCTGGAAATTGTAGACCATGAGTGTAAGTAGTTAGCTTTAGACACTGGATTCATTAGTTCAAAAAACATCAAACCTGTATTTGCCATGGACCTGCAGAGCTGAGAAAGTCAATTGACCCTCATGAAAGAAGGAAGAAAGACATAAAGGGGAGAGGAGGGGAGGGAGGGGAGTCCCCCAGATTAGGCATCCTGTTTCCAGGATCCCTTTGATAGCTTATCTATAGACATGCCAATTAACTCTAGTGTCCATGGTTTCTCTACCACTCTAGAGCTCCATGATATAAGGGAAGAGGATGACTGAAAATCAGATTGCAAAGGATCCAGAAAGCTGGACAGAGAACTTTAGATTTGAATTCAGATTTTCGATTCTTTGGTGGATGAGTAACAATCAAGATAACTGATTAGAGAGGAGAGGAGAGGGAAGGGTAGAGAAGATGGGCTCAGTAGACATGAAAATCTTCCCTGAGAAGATATGACTCAAAGAATGTATCGAAAAGCAAAAAAGTGCCTTCAAGTCAGAAGGAACAGAATGCACAAGAGCCTGAGTTCAGGAGAGATGAGAGTTCATTCAGATAGCATGTAATTGTTTCCAGTCTGAGTCTTTGAGAGTTTTATTCATTTCTGTGGAAAGCCATTCCTCCTTGTCTTTCTACAGGCTGAGCTTTGGTTGGTGTGGTTTCCGGTAGCCACCAGATGAGAGCTGTTGGTAGCCCTTTCATCTCGTAAGATTTTGCTCAGTCCCATCTCTTCTATGCAGCTTTTCTCACACGCTCCAGACCTCTCCTGGTTCTGCCTTTGTGATGAATAGTAACGCAAGTCACTGGTTTTTCTCTCTCTTATACTTTTACGTGGTATTCATTTGTTTTATATATACATAGAGATAGGGAAACATATGTGTGTGTGTGGGTGTATGTATATCTATTATATATAAATATATATATACATACACCCACACACACACATGTGAGTCCTCACAACAACTCTATATAATAGGTATTATTACATCTGATTTTTCAGTTAAGAAAGCTAAGACTTCAGGACCATCTCCTAAGACTGTAAACACCTAAGAGGCAGCTAATATATCCAGTATATTGGACATAGGCATGATGCCGGGCAAGTGAACAAGCTCAATAAACATTAACTGACAGCAATATTTCATATCTGAATAACATTACATGCGTGCCACATACTTGGAAGTAGGTGTGGATTATATGAACTTTTCTTTCACTGTGTGAGTGGCTGAATAAAGTTACTGGCCTGTGTACTAAACACAGTGATCCCCGCATATTTTCTTCCATAATATTCTGGAAAGCTAGAAATAAACCACTCCCACATAGAAACTATAGAATTATGGTTAGCAGTGGTTTTTAGCTTGTTTTGTTATATTTTATTCTTATTTTAAAACATAATGAGGCCTTGGTTGTAAGTAGCAATCACAAATTATATATTTATTTGTCAGCAGGCTATTCCAAATAACTTGTATTCAGAATTGCTTATTTCCACATAGACTACTAATTACATATTGGAAAATAAACATAAATATTAAAATCACCATATTGTAAATATGGTATAAAACCAACAACATATGCTTCTAGAAAGTATTGGAGCTGACATATTGTTTATGACTTCGTATGGGCTAAATATATTATGCTTCACTGGAAAGTTTGGAAGTCTTTTATTTATTTATTTTAGAACTATAAGATAGTTTCCAAATGGGCATCACTCAGCAAAATGTACACAAATGTATTTGTGTGAAGAAAAAGAAACAATGATACAAATATTTTTAAAAGGGAGAAAACGCAGTTTAAAAAGAATATATCCTTGTTAATCTCTAGCTTCTGGTGTCTAAACAGTTTTTGGTGATCATATGAATTCCATTTTATAATAATGTTTAGACTTTCTGCTATTTTTTCTGAAAATAATATTCATCATAAAAATGCATACTTTGCTTTGATAAGTGGCTTAGATATAGTTAAAAGACCTTGATTAATAGTTGGATTTTTCCATTGCTTTACTATTTACAGTATTTCAGAGAAGCATTCAGCGTACCACTCTCAGATATTTTTTTCTTCTTTGCATAATTTATAGATCAGATTGCTCCTTCTGTATAATGACAGCACTTTATACTTGCCTGTAAAAATAGCTTGAATAGTTTGTATTTAAAGAATCTGAAAGTCAAAACAAACCATACATAGTTCAGGGAAAAGAACATAGACTATAGATGTGGAAATAGGCAGACTGGATTCAAATCATGACCCATCCATTTGATGTTTGACGCTGCTCTAGCTACTTAATTTCTCTCAGCCTCAGTTTCCTTATCTCTAAAACAGGACTAATACTATTTGCCTTATAGTTTTGTTGTGAGGATTAAACTAGATTCTCGATATAAAGCCCCTAATAAAGTTCCTAGCCTGTAGCTGGTTCTCAGAATGTGGCTACTGTTATTATCAGAATTACATTTGTAGGTATAAGATTTTATAACTATCTGATCATTAAAGATGACATAAACTTTAAAACAGGAAATACAATCAGCAAATGTATCTGAACATATATAGTTGAGAAATTTTGGGGGACCTTTTTCTCCTTTGATCTTGCTGAAACAGTGGTGCAATTTAGGCCTGTTTCCAGCCAGATAATGACTGCATTCCCCCCGGGTCTAGGCTGATTCACAGATAAGAGGAAGGAGCACAAGAGATGCCAACTCAAAGTCTATAAAAAGAGAAAAAATGTTATGAGGAGATTGTGGTACTACATGCTAGTGATTGTCGTCACAGAAGAAAAGGCAGACCAACTTGTTTATTCTCTTTTAAGTAGAACTAGTTCTTCAAATGAACATAAGTATTTTGCCTTTTAAAATCAGCTACTGGCATGAAGTTGTCACCTTTTGAATGTGTCACCCATTATCTAATATGACTCAGTGGAAATGGAGAGTTTATTTTATGGTTTTCTTATACAGATAATTTCCATGAATGCTTATATATTGTGGAATAATCTCTTCAATCTTTATAACTATCAGATGCTATTGAAATGATTGGATTAACATCAAAGTCTACAGTTACTAGGTACATTTTTAAAGGTATAACAATTTACTTTAAACAAAGAATTGAATATCTAAAAATGTGTTTAGGGGACTTCCCTGGCGGTCCAGTGGTTAAGACTCCACGCTTCCAATGCAGGGGGTGTGGGTTCTATCCTTGATCAGGGAACTAAGATCCCACATGCTGTGCGGCACGGCCAAAAAATAATAATAATAAAAAAATTTTTTTTTTTTAAAAAGTGTTTACATTTGCCCTGGTGGTGTGGATATCTTTAGGGACTAAAATACCTCATGATATTTAAGCTATCATTTAAATGTTTTCACTGTTGTCATTTTTGAGACAACTTTACAGTGTTCCTACTTTTTTTATTTTAAAGTTCTTTTTGGAATAGCACTATTTTACTATTAAGGCATTCTTAAACTGTGCCCCAGAAGGAGTTCAATTAGAGAGGATAGATAATATTTGGCTCTTCTAATGTTTAATAGAATTGGGGTAGTCTTAAGTTTAACAGATTGCTAATAAGGGTATCATAATCTAAAAACTCTCTCTTGCCTTTGTCTAAGTATGTTTGCTTTGAACTTCAGCAACTTGCTAGGACCTGGTCACAAGAAGCATTAAACCCTCATATCTGAGACACTGTGGTTCCAGCAAGTCATTCTGCACCCGAAATTGGTGACATGGAAAACCCTGGGCACCCCAAACAGATGACCTCTGTGGAAGAATAGAACTGAAAGGCTCTAACGGATTATGCCCTATTATCTATATTCACGAGGTTCCCCTAGAGCTCAGAGAGAAAATGGGTACCCAGTAGGCTGATGATGTGTCTCTGAAGCCATTTTGCTTGAAAGCTGAGGGATGAAAGAAACATGGGAAACAATAAACCATGGCGTGGGGCGAGGGAGGGGGGAATGGAGAGAGAGAGAGAGAGTGCGAGCAAGCTAGCTAGATACTGAGGTAGTATAGATACTAATTAGTAGAGAGAAACAACAGAAGAGCAGAGAGGAAAACTCCCAAAACTTCTGTATTTGGAATAGAATTGAATGGCCACCTTTTTTATACTTCTATCAGCCTATAGCATAGTGCCTAGAAGATAGTATGGGCATAATAAAGAGATGCCGAATGAAAGAAATAAAGAAAGGGAAAGGAAGGGAGGGGAAGGGAAGGGAGGAGAGGGGAAGGGAGAGGAAAAGAAAGGCAGGGAGGGGAAGGGAAGGGAGAAAAAGGGGGGTGGGGAGAGGGAGAGGGAGAAGGAGAGGGAGAGAAGGAGGGAGAAAGAAAGAAAGAAAGAATGAATCCCTTAGGGCAGTACTGTGTTATTTCAACCAAACACTAGCTGTTGAATAATTTAGTACCCATGTGTCCGAAGAAAGAGTGAAGAGCCATCTTGATGAGATAACTGATCAAATACCTCAAGACTTCATGATAAATGAAGGTTAGAAATGGGACTTATCCTAACCTTTAGATGTTCTAGAATTTCCTTGCAGAAATGGGATTAGAATCTGGCATTTTCATAAAATTTATCCAACTTGTTGACTAGTGAGAGCATGAAACTTTGCCGTGAAAAATTTATGACTCTTGATTTATCATACCAGAGTTGTTTTAAGATTTTCACTCCATCTTGTGTCTTTGTTTTTGTTAAAATATTAACTAATAAGAAGAGAAAAAAGATATTTTGGTTTATTATCAATTTATATTCAAAGAATGGAATCCTATCCAGGACTTTCTGCAACATCCTGGCAAATGATGATCCATCCTATATATTAAACAAAACAAAAAACAACAAAAAACAAAACAAAACAAAACTATCATTCTGGCAGTGTTTCTCTAATTATTTTTAACTCAAAAAATAAAATATCTACAGACTGATGGAATGAATATTTACTTATAAGAGTTTGCCAGAAATCAGTTCTCCAGACTTGTTTTGAAGCTAAAATTAATTTATGATACCCTATGTGAATTTAACATTCCATTACAAAATGTGTTGATTTTAAAATAAAATTAATGTTTTAACTCACATCATTAGATAAAGTTAATTTCCATGAAAGATAGAGCATGTTAATCAGAAAGGTTTTTATACCACCGATCACACATTTTATTATCTCCAGGATGTTCATATATTCGTACCCCAGTTTCAGAAACAAAGACTTTGTAATCAGGCAGTTCCATGTTTAAATGAGACTCAGCCTCTTACTTGCTGTGTCCTTCCAAAAAAGTAAATTAATCTTAACGAGCTTTCTTTTCATCAGTTAAGAGGGAGTGATGCCTACTCCACAGAGTTTATGGCAACCATTAATTGAGGCAACATAATGTCAATTACCTGGAATAAAGTACTATTGGGGATTGAACTTTGACCCCCCCAAAATGTATGTTGAAGCCCTAACCTACTGTACCTTATTTGGAAATGGGATCTTTGCTGATATAATCCAGTTAGGTTGGGATCATACTGGGTTAGGGTGGGCTATAATCCAATGACTAGTGTTCTTATGAGAAGAGGGAACTTTGGACACAGACACATTGGGAAAGCACCATGTGACTATGGAGAGAGAATAGAGTGATGGGTCTACAAGCCAAGGAATGCCTAGTAACCCTATTACAATGATACGGTGTTAATTTGATTTGTTCCTAGTAAACAGTCTGATTGCTAGAAACATCTTTTACTATGTAAATACTCATAAATCAATTACTTAGTAATTCACACTAGAATTTTTCCATAAATCTGCATCAAGCTAGTGATCTGCAAATACACATTTTCCCCAATTTTGAAAAATTGGATCAATCTCTGTTTCTTAAAAGATGATGATAATGATTATCATGGTCTAAAAACATGCTTTTTTTCCCCAAGAACTTTGGGAAATAGCAATGTGTACCTTAAGACTTTAGTATAAAGTGTCTAGATAATTTTTTTTTACTGTTATTTTCTATAATCTTCAGTTATTTCCACCGAAATCATGTTTTCCATTTCCAGGTTACCAGTTACAGTTGAATCACTCTTTTGTTTAATGTAATTTCAAAAAGTCCATTAAAGATATGAAAAAAATGTGCCTAGTGAAAAAAAAATCCTTAAAATAGTTTAATTGGCCCCAATATATGATGTGTACATGGTATGTGTCATATGTACACATATACTTTCACTTTGTATATTATGTACACAGCAATTCTTATACTCAGAGGAGAGCCACTTAGCTACACTAAAGGAAGGAACAGAAGGAAAGTCCACATGCCTATGTCCAATGGCACTCAAGTCACTATTGGTGAGTGGGTTGTGGGTAGAAAACTCTCAAAAGTCCCTGAAACGTGTGCTCCATCCAGTAAACCACTAGAAGGTTAATGTATTTGAATAAGAAGAAGTAAGATTATGATGATCATCATAGATAACACTTATCTAGTATTTAACCATGTTCTAGGCATTATTCTAAGAGTTTTGTAGGTACCGGTATTAACTCTATTTAATTGATTTTTTTAGTTAGGATCATTTGACTTAGGTTGTAGTTTATTGGCAGATTAGATTCTGAATTCAAGGAATATGTTTGTGAATGAGGCTTTAAGAGGCTAAAAGCAAAATAGGATTTGCATGTTTTTATCTTTTCTCACTTAAGTTCTATCTTTAAATATAACTAATTAAAATGTTTACACAGTTTTTATGCTGGGCTTCAGACATTTTTACAGACGAGTTTTAAAGTGTTTTCTTAGTTCTGTGCCTCTTCTTTCTGTCTGTTACACATATCCTTTTTCAGTCTGATGTGGATCTCGGATTTCTCAGGCAGTTTTTTTTAGCACTGTACCTAGAATATAATACAGATTCATTGAATGTTAACTTTTTTTTTTTCTTAATTCTTTGTGGGCCTTAATCATATCCAGTGCAGAAGTCCCTCTTTACCTCTGAGCCATGACATTTTAAGGAAGCCAAGTCGAGGTTTTAAGATGCTCTGCTTTTAATTGAATGAAAATTTCAGCAGATGTTTAGCTGGTTAATGTGTCCCACAATTTTTACATTTTGTATCTATGCCAACTTTTTAAGCTGCTTCAGGAGAGAACCATCCAACAATCTCTTCTGCAGATGAATGCTTATTGGTCTTATTGGCATGTGAAGAGAGTATGCCTTTGATTCACTATTAGAAGCTTCAGTCGTTTATTCACTCATCAGGCAGCCAATCAGTCAATCATGTGAGAAGGTGTAAGATGTATTGGGGGGTAAATTTCTACTGCGTGTACTGCAGCTGGCCTCTGAGTTTAGCAGCTACTTTGATATTTTAGTGAGGGGTGCTCTCTAGTGTTTTGCTACAGATGTTTCTGTGTCATGAAATTGCAAGATAAATGATTTTGCTTTTATCTAAAAGTCATACTTGAAGGATAACTTCTTGTTTGGGGGAATACCATTAAAATAAATTATGGTCACAGGCACAGATTAAATTCCCTCAAAGGGTTAGCTAGTGCCCTATGGGATAACTTGTATATCTTGCTTTTATTTTCCTTGCACAAGTATGGAGTGACAATCCATGGGGTCTTGCCTAGTCTGTTTTGCACTAAAATGAATGTTGAATAGTTTGTAGAAAGCAATTTTCAGGTATCTGTTCTCATTCATAAAACGGACACTTAAAACTCAAAACAATAAACTTAAATCCGTTACCAGGTTAAGAAATGTATAGGTGCTTTGTCTTTGTTTCAGGATCTGGTGTTTTTCCATTTTATGCCTGATGCGTGTGTTGCACATGCGTATTATTTTACAATATTAAGTCATTTAAATGGCTTTTAAAAATCCAAGCCAAATGCAGCTCATTAATTTCTGAAGATCATTTAGTTTAGTTATGCAGTGTATGTTTAAGAGATATCTTGCATCTTTTTGATTCCAGCTGTCAGAATCTTAAAAACACCGTAACAAAACCTAAATGTCTTCCTTCATGCCTTACAATCCTCCTCTCTTCCTGAGCTCTGCAGAAATTTCTCCACCCTGGATTTACTTCCTGACCAGCTGCAAATTTTGACTTCTGCCTCCTCCCAGAGTCAAGTGGCTTAATTTCAATATGTAATTTTTTTTTTTTTAAATACCATAGTGGACACATCACAGAATTTCACATTTCATGCTTTATGCAGAAGAATGCATCAGTAAGTAGCCATTTGTGTGTACATTAAATTAAACCTAACGTTTATATAATGGCTAAAAATTCTTCCTGGCATTGCATAGAGCTGTGGAGTTTGTTTAGGGCTTTTCTGAAATTTCCACTTGTATGGCCCTCTGGAGATCTGTCAAATAAATAACAGATGTAGAGATTATCAGTTACTGTTGAATGTTTGACAAAAACAGACATGCAAGCCAGGGATTTCCCACTGGGTCTCTTCATGTTAAAAGAAAGAAAAGATCTTCCAGCCAGAATCAAGTAATTCAACGGAATAGTGTATTCTTTGCATCTTTTTATGTAATTTTTGCCATTTTACATCTGCAAAATTTGATCAGGACCAGGAGGGTAAATTTTTTCTTATCTTTGAAGATAATCGCTTTATCTCTGAGAAATAATTAAATTGACTGCATCATTGTCTTCTCCAGTAGAACTATAAAGACAAGGAAGTTGTAAAATTGGTAAGATGTTTGCTATGTGTACTCTGTGGCCACATGCATTCCTCATTCATTCATTTTATCCCATCAGTATTTATTGAGCACTTCCTATGGGCTAGACCTAGTCCAAGCGACTAGAGATACAGCAGTGAGCAAGACCATGCCTGATGACATGAAACTTAAATTCTAATGAGGGTGTGGAGGTAATTGGGAGACAAATCTTTAGGGTGACATTAAGACTAAAAGACTAAAAGACTATTTATTATTTGAAAATCATTGGAAAATATGTACTACTGGTCCAATGTTTATTTAATGCTGCAACTAAAAGACTATTTATTATTTGAAAATCATTGGAAAATATGTACTACTGGTCCAATGTTTTGTTTCAGGAAGAAGAAAGAATAAATCCAGAAAACTTTTGAAGGGAAAGACTAAGGCTCCTTTCTGGTTGTACCTTGTGGGAGTGCAGTTCCTTCAACTAAAAGGTACCAAAGCAAAGAGGAAGGAATGGTTAATCCTACCAGGAAAGGGACAGATGGTGTAAAGATTGTATTAGAAACAGAGTAAAGGCTATTAGGCGTTAGTTGAAATAGGAGGGAGGCAGGTTTTCCATAGATTTTAGTGAACATTTCAACAAAAGTCTAAAGTACAAAATCTACCTAATATATTTTTTCTGTTGTATTCAGTATATTTTAATCTTTGAACACTTGTGGATGGTAGGTTGGCATTTTATGCAGTGAGTTTGTCTTCTCTTCTGTGGTCTCATATCTCATCAGTTGTAGCTTCCATCAGTGAAGTCTAGCTTCTAGGATTCAGCAATACCACACCTCTTTTCCCCTTTGCTGTAGAGGTGATAATGGCTTCCTGTTCTTGCTAAAATCTGGATTAAACATTCTTTATTTGTCTTCATGGCTGTTCAGTGGCCACAGATTAGATTCTTAAAGTCCTACTTCTCTAGAGTGATTTCTATTTTCCTGACTGGACCCTGACTCATACTGTGATTTTGCATCTAAAGGCAGTGACCAAATGGATCCTTTTTTTTTTTTTTAACATCTTTATTGGAGTATAATTGCTTTACAATGGTGTGTTAGTTTCTGCTTTATAACAAAGTAAATCAGTTATGCATATACATATGTTCCCATATCTCCTCCCTCTTGCATCTCCCTTCCTCCCGCCCTCCCTATCCCACACCTCTAGGTGGTCACAAAGTACATAGCTGATCGCCCTGTGCTATGCGGTTGCTTCCCACTAGCTATCTATTTTACATTTGGTAGTGTATATATGTCCATGCCACTCTCTCTCTTTGTCACATCTTACCCTTCCCCCTCCCCATATCCTCAAGTCCATTCTCTAGTAAATCTGTGTCTTTATTCCTGTCTTGCCACTAGGTTCTTCATGACTTTTTTTTCCCCTTAGATTCCATACATATGTGTTAGCATACTGTATTTGTTTTTCTTTTTCTGACTTACTTCACTCTGTATGACAGACTCTAACTCCATCCACCTCACTACAAATAACTCCATTTCGTTTCTTTTTATGGCTGAGTAATATTGCATGGTCCTTTTAATCTGTAGTTTCTCTTCTGAAACGTGGAAAGCATGGGATGGCATTTAGAAAAACTTTCATTTACCTGCACACTGTCAGCAGCATTGTTTTCTAGCAGAAGAGCTAACAAACTATGTGAAGTCCAGATTGAACTAATCAAAATTAAGCATTAACTTATACCTAAAGAACAATATTCTGTCTTTCAGTATGGAATGGTCAATTGTGATATTTTTCTCTTCTTTCTCGATCCTAGGGATTCCCCTTGCTTTAATTATTAGAGCTTTGCTTAAATGAGATATATTAAGCACCACTTTGTGACCCTTCTTTTGGACAAGTTTTCATGGTCAAGGCTGTTTTCTTTTAGGGACTTTATTATCTTGCATATGACATCTACATTCTGTTAGCCAGTGATCCATAAATAGAAACTATTTGGCTGAGTATGATTACAGTCTATATTATGGGGACCTTTTACATCAGCTAGTTCAGAGCTGTTAGCTACTGATTCCGTTAGCACATCCATACCTATTTCAAGTTATTGGAAGAGGTATCGGGTAGCTTTTGCTGCAAAACCAACCCAAACTCCATGTCTTAAGACAACAACCATTTATATAGTTTACAACTTTGTGGGTCAACAATTTGGCTTGGGCTCATCAAGACAGTTTGACTGTGTTCCATGGGTCACTCATGTTCGTGGTCAGCTGCCAGACAGCTAAGTGATTGTTTTTGAGAGTTGGGTGGCTTTTGTCAAGCTGGCCCACAGTGGCCTTATCTGATAAAACTGGGATGACTGGGACTTCATTCCACATGGTCTTTCCTTATCCAGCAGAATAGTCCAGGCTTGTTCACATGGCAGCTCAGAGTTCCAAGAGCAGCAAGCAGCAGTATCTATTGCACAAGTGCTTTTCTAGGCTCTGCTTGTGTCATGTTTGCTAAAGTAATGTTGGGCAAAGCAAGTCAAATGCCCAACCCCAATTCAAAGTTAAAGAGCAACTCCATATCATTATGGGAAGAGTGGACAACATTATTACACTCTACCACAGAAAATATGTACAAATGGCCAAGTGATTCATTCAAGGAAGGGGAAAGAATGAACCCAAGAGCTGGTTTGAAGGGAACATAGGAGAAAGAGTATTTTCAAAGACAACAAGATAGAGGAAGAATTGGAATCTTTAGTGAATGAACAAGGGAGAGAAACTTAGGTTTGGAATGAGTATACATATCACAGAAGGAGAATAAACAGAACAAACATTTGTCGTCTATGGGCAAAACGAAACAGATGACTGGCACACAGGCTGTTAATCATGGATTAAGGTGAGGGGGGGTTAAAGTGTGATCAAAGATTTCTTTGCTCTGTTAAATCTTGACCAGGTGTCCACATGAATTGAAACATGGGCCAACAAATGAAGTAAATACATGTGAATTAGGTCATTTAGACCTCCTTATCAGAAGACCCACATGAGTGTTGTTAATTTAGACTTCAACTATTGGGGTGGAAGTGGAGGAGGAGAATTCAAATATTGCAGTATAGACTTCAACTATTGGGGTCCAGCTTAACTTCTAAAAATACTCAGGCAGAACTGTTGCAGCTTTGCACAAGTAGAAGTGGGGATAGCAAGGAATACATCATGTCTTAAGTAAGCCATTGCCTTGCGCCTTACTTTTTAATGCCCTGTTTTACCAAAATACATAATTTAAAATGTAAAAGTCTGTAATTTAGCTTATTTCTTAAACTGAAATATGTTACATAGCAACCACTGAAGGACATCTTTATATCTTTCAAGGCAGAATTCATATTATTTTATCAAACATCTATTTTCGTAGGAGAATCAATGTGCTTCCATTGAGACAATCTGCCTGGACAGTGTTCTCAATGGCAATTATACTCTCTTTGCTTTTTATTTGATCAGATCAACAGAATTCTGGCTCTCAAAGGGCCGCTGTTTATTCAACTTTATGAAAACCTAATTGAGCTTTTATTGTCTGGTGACCTTTTGTCATTGTTGGGCTGTGTGGTTAGAATTTGAAGGGAACGAGTGATGATTTCTATAGAGGGCTGAACAATCATTTGTATTTCGTTTTGGCAATGACACTATACATACAGCAAGTTTAGAACTTACACTGTTTTAGACATTATTTATCAAATGCATTTAAAATATAACATAGTATTAAAAGTTTCAGAGTTTTTTTGGCTTGGTGAAGAGTTTAGTCTCAGCCACTTACTACCTGTGTGAACTTTGGCAAATTGCTTAATGTATATAAACCTTAGTTTCCTCATCTGTAAAATAACAGTAATAACACTGTCTTTAATGTATGGTTTTTTTCTTTTTTTTTTAAAGAAATTCATGTTCTTTTATTTATTTATTTATTTATTTATTTATTTATTTATTTATTTATGACTGTGTTGAGTCTTCGCTTCTGTGCGAGGGCTTTCTCTAGTTGCGGCAAGTGGGGACCACTCTTCATCGCGGTGCGCGGGCCTCTCACCATCGCGGCCTCTCTTGTTGCGGAGCACAGGCTCCAGATGCGCAGGCTCAGTAATTGTGGCTCACGGGCCCAGTTGCTCCGTGGCATGTGGGATCTTCCCAGACCAGGGCTCGAACCCGTGTCCCCTGCATTGGCAGGCAGACTCTCAACCACTGCGCCACCAGGGAAGCCCTAATGTATGGTTTTGAGAATTGCATTGTGTCCCTGTGTAGAGCATAGCACGGTGCCTAGCACATGGTAAGAGATCCATATGTTTTATTGTTATTACTGTTACTCAACTATATATAATTAGCACTCTATAACTCATAATTCAAATTTGAATAGAGAATACTTTGCTCTATATTGTACGTAATTTTCTCAGTTACTTTATCCAATTCAAGCTGTTTTCTCTCGTTTGAAAAAAATTGGAGTTTGTTTTGGGAATGAATGGTCTAACATTGGACATGAAGAAAATGGAAAAGATAAATTTAAAAAACACAATAAAAAGCTCCCAAACTATAAAATGAAGTAAGTCCTAAGTGACCTTTTTACTTAGAAAGTTCATAGAACAAATAAATACTTCATAGCATTTTTCTGGAAACATAATTAATTTGGTATTGTGGAAAATTAAAGTTTTAGAGAAATATATATTGTGAAAATTAGAACTATCAGAAAGACAAGTACAAATATGTACTTGTACATATTTAGTACATTGGCAAATGTACCAATGCTCAAACACCTTCTCGCTCATGTAGCCAAATATTTGCCATTTTTTCTACTTGATTTGAAAGTATAAATCCAAATATTAACAGCAATATTTGTCACAAAAAGTTATATTAAAAAATTACATGAGATGCTTCTTGTCTTGAGAAAGACAAGATTATCAAAGAATAAGGTGACATTGACAATTGTTTTACCTTGTGAATGTGGAGAGTATTAGACTTTTAAAGGTCACTGTTCAGGTTCTTTTGGGTTATCTGCCCATGTTCTTGTCAAAAAAGGGAATGGAAGGCTGTAGGTATTTCTGAGTAGAGAATTTTGGTTAGGAAAGTGGGCTTCTAATTATTCCATGATAAGAACATGAAAAGGACACCCATTCCCAAGACTCAACTGCCAGTGAAGAAGTTGAAATTTAAGAGTAGAGGTATGTGAAGTATTCAGCAGACTTTTTGACAAAGGCTTAACCTTAAATTTAGGCTAGTTTGAGAAAAGATGTGAATTTTTTTTTGTCATCATAAATCTAGTAACTGAGGACATGTATCTTCAAGATATGGAGTTCTGTAAATGTTAATTTTTATTCAAATTTTAATTTGAAAGTTTAGAGGCTAATAAATGTTCTGCTAAGTCCATACTAACTGCATATAGTTGATGGAGTCATAGAGATGAAACTCAAATTTCATTTTTACTATTGACAGAACTGTTGAAGAATTATAGCCATGTGGCAACAATATACTTTATAATCCTGCACCCCAGAATTAGCCATATATACCCTATCAGAGACACTAGCAGTCTGGAATAATCAACAAATTGTGATCATTATTAATCCAAATATATTAGAGCAAAGAAAAAATGCTATTAATAGCTGCAGCTTGGAACTGATTTAGGAAAGACTGTCCAACAGTAAGTTCTTTCTCATAGCTAAGTCCTTTTACCATGGAGTTAACATGAGCCTTCTAATGTGAAAAGATGAAAAATTTACTGGAAAGCATAGGGTTAAAGTGACATATTCTTAAAAGAACCAGCTATTTTATGGGCATATAAAGGCAGTACCAGGGCAAACATTTTGAACATTTTTAATATTACCCTTTTTTGTTTGTTTATACCAACAGAGAAGATGGTATGGAGTCATTGAAAACATACGGGTATAGGAGAGAGAGAAGCAGTTTCAAACCTGGCTCTGTGACTTACTATTTATAGACTTTGGTGAGTTGGTAAAGTGGTCTGAGCCTCACTTGTCTCCTGTGTAAAATAAATCCAGTGGCCCCTCGGTGTCCACGAGGAACTGGTTCCAGGACTCTCGACAAACACCAAGCCCTCGTATAAAATGCATAGCTCAGTCAGCCTCCATGTCTACGGATGCAGCATCTGCGAATGCCGAGGGCCAACTATATAACAATGCCCATCTCATAGGATCCTTTGGAAGATGTAGGAAATCATACTCGTAAAGTGCCCAACTCGTGGGAGTAAATGCTGTACTGGGGCGGGTGTCCTTCATGTCTTAGTGGGAACTGTGGCAGTTAGATCAGAGCTTGCTCTGAATATTTGCGTCAGTGAACTTTGAGTACAAGGGCTTCTGGCCATTTGCTTAAAGAAAGCTACTGGCTCTGTCAGCCCTGAAGACACTCCTTAAATCAGCCATCAGTTCCAATTACCTCCTCTTCCTGAAAGTGCCAGAATAGCCACCCTGGGATGGTTCCCTGCCTCAGTGTTTTAAAATCTCTGAGCTGTGAACCAGAGAGATTTCTGTTTTTAAGATTTCTGCCCTTTTGGAGGCTAGTGCTTTGTATTCAGTCTCCTAATTGCTTTTCTGGTCACCGAGCTCTTATGAACATCCTGGTTCTTGTCTGATCCCTTGATCTTCTAGTTCTTCAATTGCCTCCACGCCTTTACTTCTGGAAATTCCCTCATCAGTATTTCTTCCGACTTTTGCAGCTCCCTTGTGCCTGCCTTCTGCTGTTATCCTGCAAAAGTGTTGGTCGTAGATGGGCCACCCCGAAGTGCTTTCAGACTACTTGCCAACTTTGGCGCCTACCTTTGTCCAGAACTGGCTTCACTCTTGTGCCCTTGGCATGTGTCCCTCAACTTTATGTGGTCCCAAACCCCTCTTGTTACCTGTAGTTCTCTCTATGGGAGTGATAAGTAGTAATGAGTGTTCATATTACTGCTTTGAATTCAAAGTCTCACTGCATCTTCTTTTTTCAAGAAGACTAAGAAATGCTCTTGAAGTATTTTTACTAATATACCTGTGAGGTAATGATTTCAATTCAATTTTAATTATATAAGAAATATAATATTATAGAATTTTGTTAAATATAGAGAAAAATCTGTAAATCTAATCACCCTCATTACAAATACTGTTATTCCCTGCATTTGCTTCTAGTATTTTTTACATGCACATCTAAAGATTGTCTTATACTCTACTTTTTTGCATCATATTAATACTTTTGCATTTTGGTATATAAGCATCATAATTTCTATTTTTCATGGCTACTTAATTTTTCCTAGGGTGAATAAACCTTATTTAGTAATAATAATTTACCTACTGGGTTTTATTTTAATTCTTATTTTTAAATACAATAATTCATATTACAAATGACATTTTCTTGGCACATAAATGCACATTAAAAAGAGAATAAAGAATATCACAGGGGGTGTATGACAAGCCTAAAGCCAATTTGAGAAAAAAAAAAAAAAAAAGCAAAAACATTCTATTACTCCAGAATTCTACCACCTAAATTATGATAGTGAAGAATTCTGAATTTTAAAAACCAATGCTTATTTTTTACATAATTTATAAGCCACTGAATTTAATTTCACACACACACACACACACACACACACACATACACACACATCAGAACTAAAATAGATGAGAGGCTGTGATGGATTTAGAAATTGATCATCTTCCAAATTATTAAAAATGTATTTTTTAAAAAATGTATTTTACTGAAATTTGGAACCACCATTGCCATAGAAACAATGTTATAAATGATGGTTAATTTTCCCAAACAGTGCACCTAAACCCATGTTACCCCTTCTGTAGGTCTGTGAAGTAGGACTATAACACCTACACTATTCAACTCAAAAGAGTATTGTGAGGGGACTTCCCTGGTGGTGTAGTGGATAAGACTCCACACTCCCAATGCAGGGGGCCTGGGTTTGATCCCTGGTCAGGGAACTAGATCCCACATGCATGCTACAACTAAGAGTTCGCATGCCACAATTAAGGAGCCCACGTGCCACAACTAAGGAGCTGGAGAGCTGCAACTAAGGAGCCAGTGAGCCGCAACTAAGACCTGGTGCAACCAAATAAATAAATATTAAAAAAAAAAAAGTATTGTGAGGAGCAAGTGAGATAACTCACTTGTAAATTATAAAGCAAAATCGGGATATTAAATATATTTAGGACCCGGGAGCTTCAAGATGGCGGAAGAGTAAGACACGGAGATCACCTTCCTATCCACAAATACATCAGAAATACATCTACATGTGGAACAGCTCCTACAGAACACCTACTGAACGCTGGCAGAAGACCTCAGACTTCCCAAAAGGCAAGGAACTCCCCACATACCTGGGTGCGGGACCGGCACCAGTGGGAGGGAGCTGTGAAGGAGGAAAGGTTTCCACACACTAGGAAGCCCCTTCGTGGGCGGAGACTGCGGGTGGCGGAGTGGGGGAGCTTCGGAGCCGCGGAGGAGAGCGCAGCCACAGGGGTGCGGAGGGCAAAGCGGAGAGATTCCCGCACAGAGGCTCGGCGCCGAGCAGCGCTCACCAGCCCGAGAGGCTTGTCTGCTCACCCGCCGGGGCGGGCGGGGCTGGGAGCTGAGGCTCGGGCTTTGGTCGGATCGCAGGGAGAGGACTGGGGTTGGCTGCGTGAACACAGCCTGAAGGGGCTAGTGCACCACGGCTAGCCGGGGGGAGTCTGGGAAAAAGACTGCAGCTGCCGAACAGGCAAGAGTCTTTTTCTTGCCTCTCTGTTTCCTGGTGCGCGAGGAGAGGGGATTCAGAGCGCCGTTTAAAGGAGCTCCAGAGATGGGGGCGAGCCGCGGCCCACAGTGCGGACCCCAGAGACGGGCAGGAGACGCTAAGGCTGCTGCTGCCGCCACCAAGAAGCCTGTGTGCGAGCACAGGTCACTCTCCACACCGCCCCTCCTGTGAGCCTGTGCAGCCCGCCACTGCCAGGGTCCCGTGATCCAGGGAAAACTTCCCCGGGAGAACGCACGCACGGCGCGCCTCAGGCTGCTGCAACGTCACGCCGGCCTCTGCCGCCGCAGGCTCGCCCCGCCTCCTCCGTACCCCTCCCTCCCCCCGGCCTGAGTGAGCCAGAGCCCCCGAATCAGCCGCTCCTTTAACCCCGTTCTGTCTGAGCGAAGAACAGATGCCCTCAGGCAACCTACACGCAGAGGCGGGTCCAAATCCAAAGCTGAACCCCAGGAGCTGTACGAACAAAGAAGAGAAAGGGAAATCTCTCCCAGCAGCCTCAGGAGCAGCGGATTAAATCCCCACAATCAACTTGATGTACCTGCATCTGTGGAATACCTGAATAGACAACGAATCATCCCAAATTAAGGAGGTGGACGTTGGGAGCACCGATATATGTATTTTTTTCCCTTTTTCTCTTTTTGTGAGTGTGTATGTGTATGCTTCTCTGTGTGATTTTGTCTGTATAGCTGTGCTTTTACCATTTGTCCTAGGGTTCTTTCTGTCTGGTTTTTTTTGTTTGTTTTTTACTTTTTAAAAATTTTTTCTTAATAATTATTTTTTATTTTCATAACTTTATTTTATTTTATTTCATTTTATCTTCTTTCTTTCTTTTTATTTTTTCTCCCTTTTATTCTGAGCCGTGTGGATGAAAGGCTCTTGGTGCTCCAGCCAGGCATCAGGGCTGTGCCTCTGAGGTGGGAGAGCCAAGTTCAGGACACTGGTCCACAAGAGACCTCCCAGCTCCACGTAATATCAAACGGCAAAAATCTCCCAGAGATCTCCATCTCAACGCCAAGACCCAGCTCCACTCAACGACCAGTAAGCTACAGTGCTGGACACCCTATGCCAAACAACTAGCAAGACAGGAACACAACCCCATCCATTAGCAGAGAGGCTGCCTAAAATCATAATAAGGCCACAGACACCCCAAAACACACCACAAGATGTGGACCTGCCCACCAGAAAGACAAGATTCAACCTCATCCACCAGAACACAGGCACTAGGCCCCTCCACCAGGAAGTCTACACAACCCACTTAACCAACCTTAGCCACTGGGGACAGACACCAAAAACAACGGGAACTACGAACCTGGAGCCTGCGAAAAGGAGACCCCAAACACAGTAAGTTAAGCAAAATGAGAAGACAGAAAAAACACAGCAGATGAAGGAGCAAGGCAGAAACCCACCACACCTAACAAATGAAGAGGAAATAGGGAGTCTACCTGAAAAAGAATTCAGAATAATGATAGTAGAGATGATCCAAAATCTTGGCAATAGAATGGAGAAAATACAAGAAACGTTTAATAAGGACCTAGAAGAACTAAAGAGCAAACAAACAGTGCTGAACAACACAATAAATGAAATTAAAAATTGTCTAGAAGGGATCAATAGCAGAATAACTGAGGCAGAAGAACGGATAAGTGACCTGGAATATAAAAGAGTAGAAATAACTACTGCAGAGCAGAATAAAGAAAAAAGAATGAAAAGAATTGAGGACAGTCTCAGAGACCTCTGGGACAACATTAAATGCACCAACATTTGAATTATAGGGGTCCCAGAAGAAGAAGAGAAAAAGAAAGGGACTGAGAAAATATTTGAAGCGATGATAGTTGAAAACTTCCCTAATATGGGAAAGGAAATAGTTAATCAAGTCCAGGAAGCAGACAGAGTCCCATACAGGATAAATCCAAGGAGAAACATGCCAAGACACATATTAATCAAACTATCAAAAATTAAATACAAAGAAAAAATATTAAAAGCAGCAAGGGAAAAACAACAAATAACACACAAGGGAATCCCCATAAGGTTAACAGCTGATCTTTCAGAAGAAACTCTGCAAGCCAGAAGGGAGTGGCTGGACTTTTTAAAGGATGAAGGAGAAAAATCTACAACCTAGATTACTCTACCTAGCAAGGATCTCATTAACATTTGATGGAGAAATTAAAACCTTTAGAGACAAGCAAAAGCTAAGAGAATTCAGCACCACCAAACCAGCTTTACAACAAACGCTAAAGGAACTTCTCTAGGCAGGAAACACAAGACAAGGAAAAGACCTACAAAAACAAATCCAAAACAATTAAGAAAATGGTAATAGGAACATACATATTGATAATTACCTTAAATGTAAATGGATTAAATGCTCCAACCAAAAGACATAGAGTGGCTGAATGGATACAAAAACAAGACCCATATATATGCTGTCTACAAGAGACCCACTTCAGACCTAGGGACACATACAGACTGAAAGTGAGGGGATGGAAAAAGATATTCCCTGCAAATGGAAATCAAAAGAAAGCTGGAGTAGCCATTCTCATATCAGACAAAATAGATTTCAAAATAAAAACTATTACAAGAGATAAAGAAGGACACTACATAATGATCAAGGGATCAATCCAAGAGGAAGATATAAGAACTGTAAATATTTATGCACCCAACACAGGAGCACCTCCATACATAAGGCAAATACTAACAGCCATAAAAGGGGAAATCGACAGTAACACAATCATAGTAGGGGACTTTAACACCCCACTTTCACCAATGGACACATCATCCAAAATGAAAATAAATATGGAAACACAAGCTCTAAATGATACATGAAACAAGATGAACTTAATTGATATTTATAGGACATTCCATCCAAAAACAACAGATTACACATTCTTCGCAAGAGCTGATGGAACATTCTCCAGGATAGATCATATCTTGAGTCACGAATCAAATCTTGGTAAATTTAAGAAAATTGAAATCATATTAAGTATCTTTTTCGACCACAATGCTATGAGACTAGATATCAATTACAGGAAAAAAACTGTAAAAAATACAAACACATGGAGGCGAAACAGTACACTACTTAATAACCAAGAGATCACTGAAGAAGTCAAAAGGATATCAAAAAATACCTAGAAACAAATGACAATGAAAACACAATGACCCAAAACCTATGGGATGCAGCAAAAGCAGTTCTAAGAGGGAAGTTTATAGCAATACAATCGTACCTTAAGGACAAGAAACATCTCAAATAAACAACCTAACCTTACATCTAAAGCAATTATAGAAAGAAGAACAAAAAAACCCCAAAGTTAGCAGAAGGAAAGAAATCATAAAGATCAGATCAGAAATAAATGAAAAAAGAAATGAAGGAAACGGTAGCAAAGATCAACAACACTAAAAGCTGGTTCTTTGAGAAGGTGAACAAAATTGATAAACCATTAGCCAGACTCATCAAGAAAAAAAGGGAGAAGACTCAAATCAATAGAATTAGAAATGAAAAAGAAGAAGTAACCACTGTCACTGCAGAAATACAAAGGTTCATGAGAGATTACTGCAAGCAACTATATACCAATAAAATGGACAACCTGGAAGAAATGGACAAATTCTTAGAAAAGCACAACCTTATGAAACTGAACCAGGAAGAAATAGAAAATATGAACAGACCAATCACAAGCACTGAAATTGAAACTGTGATAAAAAAATCTTCCAACAAACAAAAGCCCAGGACCACATGGCTTCACAGGCGAATTCTATCAAACATTTAGAGAAGAGCTAGCACCTATCCTTCTCAAACTCTTCCAAAATATAGCAGAGGGAGGAACACTCCCCAACTCATTCTACGAGGCCACCATCACCCTGATACCAAAACCAGACAAAGATGTCACAAAGAAAGAAAACTACAGGCCAATATCACTGATGAACATAGATGCAAAAATCCTCAACAAAATACTAGCAAACAGAATCCAACAGCATATTAAAAGGATCATACACCATGATCAAGTGGGGTTTATCCCAGGAATGCAAGGATTCCTCGATATAAGCAAATCAATCAATGTGATACACCATATTAACAAATTGAAGGAGAAAAACCATATGATCATCTCAATAGATGCAGAGAAAGCTTTCGACAAAATCCAACACCCATTTATGATAAAAGCCCTGCAGAAAGTAGGCATAGAGGGAACTTTCCTCAACATAATAAAGGCCATGTATGACAAACCCACAGCCAACATCATCCGCAATGGTGAAAAACTGAAACCATTTCCACTAAGATCAGGAACAACCCAAGGGTGCCCACTCTCACCACTATTATTCAACATAGTTTTGGAAGTTTTAGCCTCAGCAATCCTAGAAGAAAAAGAAATAAAAGGAATCCAAATCGGAAAAGAAGAATTAAAGCTGTCACTGTTCGCAGATGACATGATACTATACATAGAGAATCCTAAAGATGCTACCAGAAAACTCCTAGAGCTAATCAATGAATTTGGTAAAGTAACAGGATACAAAATTAATGCACAGAAATCTCTTGCATTCCTATACACTAATGATGAAAAATCTGAAAGTGAAATTAAGAAAAGACTCCCATTTACCATTGCAACAAAAAGAATGAAATATCTAGGAATAAACCTGCCTATGGAGACAAAAGACCTGTATGCAGAAAATTATAAGACACTGATGAAAGAAATTAAAGATGATACAAATAGATGGAGACGTATACCACATTCTTGGATTGGAAGAATCAACATTTTGTTAATGACTCTACTACCCAAAGCAATCTGTAGATTCAGTGCAATCCCTATCAAATTACCACTGACATTTTTCACAGAACTAGAACAAAAAGTTTCACAATTTGTATGGAAACACAAAAGACCCCGAATAGCCAAAGCAATCTTGAGAAGGAAAAACGGAGCAGGAGGAATCAGGCTCCTGGACTTCAGACTATACTACAAAGCTACAGTAATCAAGACAGTATGGTACTGGCACAAAAACAGAAATATAGATCAATGGAACAGGATAAAAAGCCCAGAGATAAACCCACGCACATATGGTCACCTTATCTTTGATAAAGGAGGCAAGAATATACAGTGGAGAAAAGACAGCCTCTTCAATAAGTGGTGCTGGGAAAACTGGACAGGTACATGTAAAAGTATGAAACTAGAACACTCCCTAACACCATATACAAAAATAAACTCAAAATGGATTAAAGACCTAAATGTAAGGCCAGACACTATAAAACTCTTAGAGGAAAACATAGGCAGAACATGCTATGACATAAATCACAGCAAGATCCTTTTTGACCCACCTCCTAGAGAAATGGAAATAAAAACAAAAATAAACAAATGGGACCTAATGAAAATTAAAAGCTTTTGCACAGCAAAGGAAACCATAAACAAGATGAAAAGACAACCCTCAGAATGGGAGAAAATATTTGCAAATGATTCAACGGACAAAGGATTAATCTCCAAAATATATAAACAGCTCATGCAGCTCAATATCTAAAAAAAAAAACAGCCCAATCCAAAAATGGGCAGAAGACCTAAATAGATATTTCTCCAAAGAAGATATACAGATTGCCAACAAACACATGAAAGGGTGCCCAACATCATTAATCATTAAAGAAATGCAAATGAAAACTACAGTGAGATATCATCTCACACTGGTGAGAATGGCCATCATCAAAAAATCTACAAACAATAAATGCTGGAGAGGGTGTGGAGAAAAGGGAACACTCTTCCACTGTTGGTGGGAATGTAAATTGATACAGCCACTATGGAGAACAGTATGGAGGTTCCTTAAGAAACTAAAAATTGAACTACCATACGACCCAGCAATCCCACTACTGGGCATATACCCTGAGAAAGCCATAATTCCAAAAGAGTCGTGTACCAAAATGTTCATTGCAGCTCTATTTACAATAGCCAGGACATAGAAGCAACCTAAGTGTCCATCAACAGATGAATGGATAAAGAAGATGTGGCACATATATACAATGGAATATTACTCAGCCATAAAAAGAAACGAAATTGAGTTATTTGTAGTGAGGTGGATGGACGTAGAGTCTGTCATACAGAGTGAAGTAAGTCAGAAACAGAAAAAGAAATACCGTGTGCTAACACATATATATGGAATCTAAGAAAAAAATTAAAATAAAAGTCATGAAGAACCTAGGGGCAAGAAGGGAATAAAGACACAGACCTACTAGAGAATGGACTTGAGGATATGGGGAGGGGGAAGGGGAAGGTGTGATAAAGTGAGAGAGTGGCATGGACATATATACACTTCCAAACGTAAAATAGATAGCTAGTGGGAAGCAGCCACATAACAGATGGAGATCAGCTTGGTGCTCTGTGACCACCTAGAGGGGTGGGATAGGGAGGGTGGGAGGGAGGGAGACACAAGAGGGAAGAGATATGGAAACATAGGTATATGTATACCTGATTTACTTTGTAATAAAGCAGAAACTAACACACCATTGTAAAGCAATTATACTCCAATAAAGATGTTAAAAAAAAAAAAATGACCCACAGAAACATAATACCACGTATGTCTAGACTTCATTTTGTGTGACATTGAGGAGTTAAATAAATTTGATGATAAAAAGAAAAAATAAATAAGTAAATATATTTAATACTTAGTTCTCTTTTTAATCATCATTAAGAAAAAAAATGTTATACCAAGTTCTAAGGATTCCAGTTGTGGAAATTTGACCAACGTATGCCCACGTTCCCATCCCAGGGACAGTAGCAACAAGTTGAATGGAATTGCTGAGGACCCAAGTTCAGAGCTTCACAAGGAAGAGAGAGGCATTCCTAATGATCAAGAGCCCATAATAAGTGCTCAGAAGATACACATGAAATGAATTAATGAAAAGATTATCAGGAATGAAGAGAAAGTCCTTGGTAAGGACTGTGGGTACAGAGCAATGGTCTCTGGAAGGGAAATAGGAATATTTCCTATTTTTCTCCATTGGCATCATCATCAAATTCTTGGACACAGGCGATTTGTTCTGTGAAGAGTCTTCGGCTGCAAGGAGAATGTCTCTGTAATTTAAATTAACACCAGTCTGTAAGAAACACCTGGATTCCAGGGGCTTAGCACAGTAGCTGTTTATTTCTCACTCCCACAGTCAAAGGTGTTTCCTGCTTGTTGGTTGTGGAATCAGGGATGCTCTGTTTTGGACAGTCACTCAGAACTTATACTAATGATAGCTCTGCCATTTTCATCATGTGGCTTCCATATTCCACCTAGATATGAACTTCCAGCTGCACCGAGGGCAAAAAGGATGGAGAATACGGTGTGGGGTATTTTTATGGGCCAGGCTGGGAAGAGATGAGTATCACTTCAGTTCACATCCCATTGGTGAGAAGAAGTCTACATTTTCCTACCTAAATGCAAGAAGAGGAGAGCTGGAAATGAAGTTCCTGTGCGAGAAGCTGCTTGCTAGCGGATACTCTATGCTGTGGAAGCTGGAACACCAGTTTTGGTGAACAGTAGCTAAAATGTAATAGGTTTTCTGACAAGGGATGGGAGTGGGGTCACTTATAGTCATGAAGCGGCTGGAAAGGCATTGCTAGTTAGGTCAGCTCTTCATAAAAATCATCCATTGTCATAATACATAGCTGATGTATGACCTTTCTTGGAATAGACTAGGAAATACATCAGATATGGACAGAGAAGAAATTCGAGATAAGGGCATTTTGTGGAGACAAATTAGTTTCTGTGTCTCATTAATGCAATTAAAAAACAAAACATAGTTGATCTCAGTATGCATGTGCAATAGGTCTTTGAAATGATTCTATGTTTGTTTTAGGGGAATATGTTTTTAAATGTAATTCATGGGTAACATATTTCATGGATTATAATAATGATGCCTTATTTTGTACAATATATTTTGCTTTTGCAAATGTTTTCTATTACAGTTAATCCTCACAATAATCCTCTGAGATAGGGTAGATAAGGATATGATCCCTGCATTAAAGAGGAGGAAACTCAAGATCCAGTAGTAAGTGGTGGGACTGGGAAAGGAGCCCAGAATCTCTGACTCCAAGCTCTACTTCTGAAACCCTTCAAAAATTTAACTTTATGTTATTTTTTCTCAGAGGGGTTGGAAGTTAGAGAACAACATCAGCTGAGATTGGCTTACCTGCTTAGTGAGAAGTTTTACTTCCTGAGTTGTCCATGTTGGGTGAATGTTCTAGACCATGTTTCACATCCTCTTGGGGAACAACTTCAATCACTGGAATAGGTTTATACGAAAATAGATTGTAAAATTTGGTTTGGAGGCTTGAACTTGAAATATTGGCCAAATTAGAATCTTTGATTTCTATTTGCTACCTTGCATTTGTATATAAATACAGTATGAAATCATATAGTGAGCAGTCTGCCTTTTTTTTTTCATTTTTATTTTCCATTTTACTTAATGAAGTGTAATAACTTGTAAGGGATTTAAATTGAATCCTTAGCAGTCTACCTGTTGTGGTACATTTAAAATGAAAGGATTTCAGAATGAAATTTGGAGATTTTTATGGTGATTGTCAATGTGATGACTTCTAAAATCTTGGTGCTCTCGTCGGGGTCAAGAGACCACTAGTGTGGTTGTCCGATTAGGTGAGCAGGTTTACTTTGCAGCATGACAAAGCTGTACAGTAGATGCACTCCAGCTGATGGTCTTGGAGTTATGTGGCTCTAGCCCCTACCTGTGGTGATTTGGAGCTATAGCATGTCACTGTAGAGAAACCACATGCAGGAAGCTGATAAATAATTGTGTCTGATTGGAATATAAATTGGATCCATCAAAGTGTCCTTAGCAAACAGCAAACTAAATGACACATATCACCATGTGTCATGTATATACACATATATGTGTGTGTGTTACTACAATTCATGATAGTTTCAAAAATTTCAAATATTTATGAAAATAGGATATGGCCCCATGGGGATCAACAAAATCTTCCAAATAGTATTGTGTTTGCTTAGAATTCATGTAACAACGACAAAAAGGAAGATGGCAAGAAAACAAATATTTTTAAAAGTCTCTTTTTGTCCCCAGAAATTTCACTCCTGCAGACTAGCAGTGGCTGGCTGGATGGATGTATTAGTGCCCCTGGGGTGATGCATTTCTATTTCCATTACTCTTCATTGCAGCTTTTTAGCACAGCAGGAAGTGTGTTCTCTCTCAGCTTCCAAGTTTTATGTTTTTAGCCTAAGTAAATATAAACCACCTGTTGTTCACCTCCACCACCTGTTGTTCACCTCCTTCTAAATAAATAGATTTTTTTTAACCTTAATAAAACTTCGAAATGGATGCCTACCTTTATTTCTAAAAATTTAAAGGTTTTAACATAGGAATGAATGGTTTGCAAAGAGCACTTATAGTCAGTATTTTCTGGGCTCACTCTGAGGTGTTTTTTGGTGTTTGGGTTTTTTTTTTTTTGGTAGCAGGAGAATTTTAGGAGGTAAGGGAAAATACTATATAAGCTGTGAGTCTTTTGCTACTTTTAATTTACATTGAAATAACATTCTCTTTACAGTGAAACACAGTTTAAAGTGCTAGAAATAAAACCATTTTTATGTGTGAAAATCATTGTCTATGCCAGTGGTCCTCAAATATTAGCTAGCATACATCAAAATCACCGGGAGAATTTTTAAAACTCAGATTACTGTCCCCACCTTTAGAGTTTCTGAGTCAGTGGTTCTAGGGTAAGGGCTGATAATTTGCATTTCTAACAAGTTCCTAGATGACTCCGATGATGTTGGTCCAGGGGCCATACTTTGAGAATTACTGGTCTATACTTGATGTTTCTAACAGTCAATTCCTCACTGCTGATTATGGGTACGTGAGTGGAAATACCCAGGTCAGAAGCCTAGAAACTGAATTGCTAAGACTAATCGAGGTTTATTCTCTCTCACCTTTGTGCTTCATTAATATTATTTTCTTACGCATATTTTTCTGCCATATTATTTCTTCTTTGAAGGACGGTTGCTAATATTTACCTTGAATTTAACTTGCATCAATTATCAGACTGAGATAAAAAGAAGGTAAAAGAATTTCAAGTATCATGCTTTTTTTTTCCCCTAGAAAAGTATGAGAAGTAAAAGTTCTCTTAACTGGTTTTCTAAAATACTCTTTGGTACAGTTTAATATGCAGGTTTTAACACATGTTGTCACCTGGGTTATTAGAATTTTGCAAGCAGTTAGGATGGATTCCCTATAGAGCGTTCTATAAACGCCAGATGTTGTAGCAGTCAAATAAAGGAGCTTTTCCCCCATATTTTGAGATGCATGTCAGATGCAGTGGAAATAACTGTAGGAGGCTGGAGTTAGGGAAGCTCATAAATGAAATATCTCCTTTTGTGTGAGCTAAGAGGAGAGCTTCTGAGCCAGAATATCTGGATTATTTGGCGCCCTTATATTGAGACCTGGGGAAAACACCTCACCTCTCTGTTTCAAGATCCTCATATCTAAAATGGAATAATAGTATCTTCCTCTTAGGAAGCTTTGAGGATTGACTGAGTTAAACCATTTAATGTGTTTAAAATAGTGCCTTACTCTCAACAATATTATTAGCAGATACTACATCTTGGAGAAAGAATACTATAAAGCCTATTTTTTGGTCATGCTGCTGGTAGCAGTGGCAATGCAATTGAAGTTAAGTGAAAAAAATTTAAATTAGTACCAGTTATAGTTATAATAGTTATAATATCCAACTCCTTTTTCAAAAATTTACAAAATGTCATTTTCTCTGTAGAAGAAAAGATCATTAAAAAGCACTGTGAATTTAAGACAGGATAGATGGTTCTTCTTTATATATTACATTTCTGGCAGAGTCTTTATTGGATTGTCCACTGGTGAGGAAATTGCGCAGGATGATGGTGACACTTAAGGTTAGAGGAGAAAATATGACTCAAAAACCAAAACAGTCAGTACATTTGGAGTGGTCAGAGGATCGGAGAGTGACATATATAACTGCAAATAAATGCCAGGGAGTCTTCACAAGAGTGTGGGGAGGGATGATTTGGAAAAAAGATCGAGGTAGCTGGAGTGTCACCAGATAGGCAAGATGCGGAGAGACGAGGCAATCATCATTGCAAGGAACACCTGGTGGGTTCTCAAAATTGGCTAACCTGCTCCCTGCACAGTCCTTCCTTCCCTCCTCAGGGACAAACTATGTGTCTTATCCTTTTTAATGTGGCCACAGTACCCAGCACAGCGCTGCGCAATCAGTGTTGGCTGATTTGATTTGATTATGCACGCCCCAGTTTGTATTCTGGTTTCATTATTTTCCCTACAAATAAACTGCAGGTAAAAAAAAAAAAAAAAAAAAAAAAAAAAATCAGGAATACTGTAGTTAGCATAGTAAACTCTCTCTCTTGTTTTCCTTTTAGATTACATTTAGGTCTGTTTCTGCTCATCTAAAAATTTCTTATTCCTATGTGAAAATACAGGCTTACCTCGTTTTATTGTTTCACCTTATTGCGCTTCACAGGTAATTGCGTTTTTTGTTTTCTAGGGGGTTTCTTTTACAAATTGAAGGTTTGTGGCAACCCTGCATTGAGCTTTCCAAGCAGCATTTGCTCACTTCATGTCTCTGTGTCACATTTGGGTAATTCATGCAATATTTCAGCCTTTTTCATTATTATTACATTTGTTATGATGATCTGTGATCAGTGATTTTTGCTGTTAGTATTGCAAAAAATTACGACTAGCTGAAGGCTCAGACGATGGTTAGAATTTTTTAGCAATGAAGTATTTTTTAATTAAGGTATGTACATTGTTTTTTTAGACATAATGCTATTGCACACTTAATAGACTACAGCATAGTTTAAACATAGCTTTTGTATATACTGGGAAACCAAAAAATTCTTGTGACTTGCTTTATTGAGATACTTGTTTTATTTAGATGGTCTAGAATCGAACCCATAATATCTCCGAGGTATGCCTAAAAGGAGATGTCATTACATTCCAAGCTAATCACTTGGGCTATAAATTTAAACAGATAAATGCAGTTGTAAATGAAAATATCAATGTAATTTCAGTTTCAATAAAATCTGAAACTTGAATCAAGTGGTACATTTGACAGCTATATGCCAAGGAAGTGTCACTGGGATGGGTAGGGTTGCAAGCATGAAAGTTGAGAATATTGATGTTGATTATTTGCTCCATCTGGCTTATGGTCAAAATAAGTACAGTAGGCAGCCAAGGTATATTCTTTTCTCAGGTAGGAAATAACTCTCAGAGAACTTGAAAGGTTAAATGCAGTAATAATGGAAAGTGATATTTTTGCATGTATATGAATTTTAATGTTTACTTAAGACTGGTAATCCCTACACATGGAATATATTATTAGTAATATATGTGACATGGACCAGAATTTTGATATACTAATCATCATTAAGAAGTTTTCTTTTTTGTAACCAAAAATCAAATATTTTTTAAAAATTAAGAAATATTTATGTTTTTTTAAAATCTAAAAATGAATGCATCATGTATATCATATATATATTACGTATATGGATTGTGTATAGATGGACCAAAATGCTGTAAGCCAGGCTTTTTTGGGTGTCTATTAAGTGGTAGACACCAACATTATAACAAATTCTTATTCTACTCCTGCCTTTGACACTATTTTATTCTTTTTTATCTACCCATCTGCTGTCTGTATTGTATTTTAGAGGATTTCATCAAATGTATGGTAACCTTCAACTCTGTATGTATCAAGTGTGAGACACTAAAAAGCTATGTTCACACGTCCACACATTTCTTAGTGTCCTCTGGGATTCACTCTAGGTCATCACTGGCCAGCTGGTTGATCCACTGGGTACCTTGAATGTTGATGTCTGTTGGTTTTAGGGATGATAATTGTTGTCCGAGAAGGACTTGCCACTTCTGGCTGGAATGCGGATGGGGGAGATATAATCTTGCATTTCTGAAGGAGAAAGAACCTAGGACAGGAAGACAGTTGCTGGAGTCTCGGTATCAGGATGCATAATTTCATTTAATCCCTCATTTTCATTCTTATACCTCCACCCGCCTGTCTGACTGATATCTCTAAGTCTGGATTTTCCCTGGTCTGTATTTCCTGGCTCTTGATGGTATGAGGGAGAGGTAAGTAGTAGCTCTTGTCTCTGGTTTCCCCCACCCCAACTTTCCACTTGGTCTGTTGCCCACACTTCCTGAGCTGTTCTGGGATTCTATGGGAAAATCTCTTTGCATTGCTCTGATGTCTCCCTCTGCAGGCTCCTGTAGGCTTGATGTTCCCTTACTCCTCTTTGCTAAATCATGTATCACTCTTTCAGCTGATTTCCATATTCATATACTGTAGTCACAGGAGATTGAGTTTGAGCTTTCGGTTTTTGTTCTTGCTGTCTTAAGGGAGAATTCCTAGAAAATACATGGTGGAAAAGTATTTATTTTACCATCCAGAAAGTGGGGGTCTTACATCTTAAGGCTTAGCCTCTTAAGCAGTCTCCCTTTATTGTTTTTCTCTATCCCTCATAGCTACACCAGAGCTAGAGTTTAGAAATACAGCCATATCTGTCATTTTTTTTTTTAAAGAATATAGGAATTTTTTTTGTTTTTTTTTTTTAATTTATTTATTTATTTTTGGGTATGTTGGGTTTTCGTTTCTGTGCGAGGGCTTTCTCTAGTTGCGGCGAGCGGGGGCCACTCTTCATCGCGGTGCGCGGGCCTCTCACTGTCGCGGCCTCTCTTGTTGCGGAGCACAGGCTCCAGACGCGCAGGCTCAGTAGTTGTGGCTCACGGGCCCAGCTGCTCCGCGGCATGTGGGATCTTCCCAGACCAGGGCTCGAACCCGTGTCCCCTGCATTGGCAGGCAGATTCTTAACCACTGTGCCACTAGGGAAGCCCCATATCTGTCATTGTTATGCCTCCTACATAAAAATAAGCTTTTACCTAAAATATTGATACAGCCCTCTTTACTTTACAAAGGACCCCTGCCTGACTCCTGTCTTCTCTCTAGCTTTTCCATGTGCCTCTTCCCCATGCTCTGACCAAGTGGAATTATTCAGACCAAATGGATTCAGAATTCAGAATAAGAAATACACCTCTGCCCCTTAATAAGTTTCACTATCCCTCCATATATATATATATATATATATATATATATATATGGAATATGCTTTCCCCTTCTCTCTGCTTGTCAAAGCTCATCCTTTTGGATGGCATTCCTCAATCTTCCATCATTCTTCTAGGACCTTCATAGTTGTGGCTTTCTTTTTTCTCTCTCTTTTTTTTTGGGGGGGGGCATTTTTCTTTAAACAAATTCACTTTTAAGAACTGGAGTAAATTGGCTTCATAAGGAAACTTTTATTCTGAAGTCAAGTGTGAGCTCTCTTGTGATTTTTAGGTAGGAAGGTAAATTTATCAGATTTGCATTTTAAAGCAGTCCCTATCTATAGTGTATAGAATAGTTTAGTGCATACCCTGCCTAATTTAGAGACAGTTTCTAGGACTTTTAAAGCAATTTGGGTGAGAGATGATGAAAAGCTGAACCAGAATAATTACAGCAGTAATGGAGCCGAAGGGTCAAAAGATATTAAGGAGATAGAATTAACAGAACTGGGTCAGAGATTGGGTGTGAGAAATAAAGAAAAATAGCAAAAGGAACTTATTAGAGTTTATTTTATGTTTACTATAGAATTTACCTGCTTTCATAGACCTTCTTCTGATTTTCTGGGGTTGTTGACTCATCAATATTCACTTTTAATCAACCTTCAAACTTGAAATATTTTTAAAAAGTTCATTAATAGTATTTTCCTTGATGTAAAAACTGAGAAATAAACTAGCTGAGTTGAACCATTTACTTGGTGAATCTATTACATATATTGTGATGATGTTTATATTATCAAAAGCTTTTAATGGGTTCATTTTATAATAGTCCCTCATAGCCCTCAGTATTGAGATTTCTAGAAGGTCTGCAAGAGTCATGACATTGAACTCCATGGATCTTTTGGTCATATCAGTTCTGTGATAGCAACTGAAGATCCGGTCTGTGATCAGATTTCAAACTGAGTATAAATAGCATGTTTCAGGTCTTAATTCCATACTGTACTTTTTCTAATCTCCTTTGCCCAACATTGCCTATCACTCATGGAGTTTTGAATCATACACTGAGGTGTACAAAATTATAGCTTTTAAAAAGAATATATAGGGAATTCCCTGGCGGTCCAGTGGTTAGGACTCTGCTCTTCCACTGCAGGGGGCCCAGGTTTGATCCCTGGTCGGGAAACTAAGACCCCATAAGCTGCGTAGCGTGATCAAAATAATAATAATAAACAAAGAGGTAGATTCTATTTTTATAAAAAAAGAATATATATATATAAGCTCACCTCTCAAATGTCTATTTCTGTACAGCAGGAGAAAATTTATTTTTCCCAATTCAAAGTATTCAGTTACTTCTGGTTTAAAGTTCAGTCCTATCAGAATAGGCCCAGTCAACTTCAGATTCTTCTCCTTCCCTTGTACATCTTTCTCCCTGAAGTGATAGTCTGAGGAGGGTTGGTGAACAAGGATACTTACTACCACGGCACCATGATGCCACATCTTATGGGCCGTTAGTGCCCATCAGTGCCACTGTCCGGTAAGTGGTGAAATTTATGATGTCTGTCAGACTGGAGTTATCATAACCTGTGCTCACATATTTCTTGCTTTCTGTCCTTTCCCATATTAGGTCTAAGCATTCTTCCTGTCCTGATTTCAAATACACTCTGGGATCACTTGCTTTCCCTTAGAAAATCCCATATGGTTCTCAGGAATTGGAAGAAAAAATGGATGCTCTCCCATAAACTTTTGGTAGATGTTATGCTTTGTGAGTCCTTCTCGGGTCCAGATGCTACTATGAAACTCCACCCAGAGAGGTGGCCTGTTAGGTCGAATCTTAGCACTTTCCCTTCCTTCCAATTCTCTTCCCAGGACTAATTCTTTTCTTTGTGGGAAAAAATACTTTCATCACTGGTCACTCTTCCCTAATCTACCATTTATGGCTTATCTTTTATGTGCTTAGTCCTTTGCTGATTTATGTAATGTGAAAGCCCAATTATTACTGTTGAAATTGTTGGTTTTCAAAACAGTTTCTTTCTGCTATGGATTAGAAGAGCCTATTTGACTTCTCAAAACCTGTAATTTGACTAAACCAGAGAGCAGTGCTTATGGGAATATATCACTACTCCTTGAATGTTGGGGAGAAACTAATGTGTATAAATAAATGCAGGGTTGAAACCAGCTCAACTAATATTTAAAATCATCTGACTTCATTTATAATATTTTCTAAGTAGGTTATAGGTTAGTGTCTTTCTGTTAAAATAGGCTCTTGACTGAAGAGTCTGCCTTTCCCCACCTACTTCTTTACATTTCTTTGATCATTTAGCACTCATTAAAAATAAATTATTATGTCTCATTGAAACATTTGTATACCTCAGGGTAGTGTATGCAGTAACAAAAACAGTCATAATCATTTTTATATAACTGTCAGGTTACTTACAATACACTCGTCAAATACTGAATTATGGTTTAAAAATTCAGGAGCAGTTTGCTGTGATACGCAAAGGCAGTGCATTATATTGTCAGTAGTAAAAAAAAAAAAAATCTTCATAAACAAAAGTTTAAGACGCAATGGAGAACCAAAGTAGATCTTCTGATGTTGTTTTACTGTAACAGGATAAAAGCAGTATGATGTCTGTATTTTGTCTTCTATTTTTGTTTGTTTTTTTTTACAGCCATGTTTATTATTTATTCATTTGCCGTTTTATTGAGAAATAATTGATATACATCACTGTATACGTTTAAGGCATACAGCCTGATGGTTTGGTTTACATATACTGTGAAATTATTACCACAGTAGGTTCAGTTAACATCCAACTTCTCATATACATAGATACAGTAAAAAGAAAAAAATGGGAGGGGGAGTCTTTTTGTGATGAGAACTCACAGGATTAACTCTCTTAACAAATTTCCTATGTATCATATAGCAGTATTAACTGTAGTCATCATGCCACGCGTTACATCCTTAGTGCTTATTTATCTTGTAACTGGAAGTTTGTACCTTTTGCCACCTTTCTCCAATTCCCCCTCGCCCTCCACCCTCCGCCTCTGGTAACCACAAGTCTGATCTTTTTTCAATGAGGTTTTTTCATTTGTTTTTAGATTCCACATCTAAAAGTATAAGTGAGATTATACAATATTTGTATTTCTCTGTATGACTTATTCCACTTAGCATAATGCCTTCAAGTTTCATTCATATTGTGGCAAATAGTAGGATTTCCTCATTTTCTATGAGTGAATAACATTCCATCGTGTGTGTGTGTGTATAAATTTATATATCTATATTTTATATATCTATATATGTACCACAACTTTTTTTCCCGTTCATCCATCGATGGACACTTAGGTTTTTTTCTATGTCTTAGCTATTGTAAATAATGCTCCTATGAACAGAGGGTTGCAGATATCTTTTTGAGTTAGCGTTTCTATTTCCTTTGTATATATTTCCAGAAGTAGAAATGCTAGATCATATGGTAGTTCTATTTTTAACTGCTTGAGGATCCTCCATACTAATTTCCCTAGTGGCTATACCAATTTAAAATTCCACCAGTAGTACACAGGGGTTCCCTTTTCTCCATATCCATGTCAGCATTTGTTATCTCTTGTCTTTATGATAACAGCCATTCTAACAGGCGTGAGGTGCTATCACACTGTGGTTTTAATTTGCACTTCCCTAATGACTAGTGATATTGAACATCTTTTGTTATACCTGTTGGAATTTTATGTATTTTCTTTGGACAAATGTCTATTCAAATCCTTTGCCTATTTTTGATTGGATTATTTGTATTTTTGGTATTGAATTGTACAATTTCTTTATATATTTTAGGTATTCCTTTATCAGATTATACTGTTTGCAAATAATTTTTTCCCATTCCATGGGTTGTCTTTTCACTTTGTTGATGATTTCTTTTGCTGTGCAGAAGCTTTGTAGTTTGGTGTAGTCCCACTTGTTTTTTGTTTTGTTTTGTTTTGTTTCTTGTGCTTTAGATGTCATATCCAAAACTTCATTCCCAAGACCCATGTCAAGGAATTTATTTCTGTATTTGTTTCTAGGGGTTTCATGGTTTCAGGTCTTAATCCATTTTTGAGTTAATTTTTTTTAAGTGGCATAAAATATGGGTCCAGTTTCATTCTTTCACATGTGACTATCTAATTATCTCAGCAGCATTTATTGAAGTGACTGCCTTTTCTCCACTGAGTGTTCTTAGCTCTTTTGTCAAATATGAGTTGATTATATATGCATGGTTTTATTTCTATGCTCTCAATTCTGTTCCATTGGTCTATTTATCTGTTGTTATGCTAGTACCATATTGTTTTGATGACCATAGCTTTATAGTATAGCTTGAAATCAGGAATATTGCCTTCTATTTGACCCTATTATTTTATAATTTAAAAATTAGCACTGTAAAAGAAATATTAGAGGATCAAATAATTAAGAGATCATTACAACTTGCAGCAGTTTTCCTTAATTAGTTAGGTCAACTACATTTGGGTGGACAGCTAAGATTTAAGGATTTGACAAAGATACTCTTGTATAATGTTAATAAACTAATTATGATTAATGTAAATATGAAAATGTGAACTAATAATACTATTTGACATTTAACAAATATTTAGTAAGTGAAAGGCCATGTTCCAAAAGTATAAATTTATTAACTCCTCACAATAATCCCATTAATAGGTAATACTATTATTGCCATTTTACAGATGAGAAAAATCTTACACTGAGAGGAAATAAATGTTCAGTCGGTATCCACATGGATATTGAGGGGCAGAGCAGAAATTCCAACCATATAGACTGTTCCTTAAAGAATACCTGCTGTTGCATAATAGGCCCTAAAACCCATGCTGATAAATATGAAATATAAAGTATACCATGGTGCCTTTAATTTCTATTATTTTAAATTACTGTAAATGCATTATTAAACATACAACTGTGCTAGAGTTTCTAAGTAGCACTTTGGTAAATGTAATCTCATTAATTCTTCTGAATTAACTGAAATATAATTATTGCATGAGGTGACATTTATATTCATAATATTGCAGTTTAAACATCTGAAGCCAGCTTTCCTCAGATGTTTTAAGGTAAATGATATTTAAAGCTTTGGTCACAACCTTGATGACTTAAACACTCAATGACCCTGCTATAGAAAATACCAAATATTGATTTATGATTGATATGATATTATTTCCAATTATATCAGTTTCTTCACTAAAAAAAAACAAAACTATAATTCATACCCTAATCCTACGAAATAAGTACCACACATTTCACTCATTCAACTGAGGCTAAGAGGTTAAATACTGTGATTATTTTTATGGGAATGAATCAAGGGCAACTTTGGAGCTCTGATCCAAAATCCGGACATGATTTCACCATTCTGTTGTGTTTATTTGAACAACAGATTCTAATGATGATTGACAAGGTTGTTTGTATCTTCTCTCATCAGGTTATTACAGAAAGTTTATTGATGAGTTTTAAATATATATATTTATATACCATGTGTCCTTTGCTTGAAAACTGTCTCCTTAAAGACACAGTTCATATGTCCACTTTTTTAAATTTAATTTTTTATTTTTTAAAAGACAGGAAAATATAAGTTTATATATATTTAATTTTAAATATATGTATAAGTTGCTTTGTAATTGTTTTATATTTCCTAATCTAGATTATAACCCTTTGAAAATCACTGATTAACTTGAATCAGGTATCTTCTACACATGTCTGTTAGAAAGAGTAAGTAAATAAAGTGCATGGGACTTAGTTTTTAAATTCATTTATTTAATCTGAATAGATTTTTCTGATTGCAGCTAAGTCAGAGCTACTATCTGAGCAAAGTTTCATGTGTTAGAGATGCTGGACGAGTCAAAGCACTCGGGCTTGGGATTCCTCTAGAAGGAATCCTGGACCAAGTGAAAACGTGTTTCATGAGCTCAGCCAGAGGCTATCCCAACAAGGTCTTGAAGCCAACCAGCTGGTTTCCCATCTGTTTTCTCACCTGAGTCCCAGGAGGGATTTGGATAGAGGCTAAGGCACTGTTGACATGCATTTGGAGAATAAAAGTATTATTGTTTTGATTTTTAATACATTCCATTCTGTGTATATTTAAATAAATGTTAAATGAATATATTTTCCATAATTTAATGCCGTCATTAAAAAAGAAGAATCCATGCAACATAGAGTTTGTTGGAGGTTGTGTCATGATGGAGGCATTGCAGGCCTGGATGAGAACATCACAGCCTTAAAATTGGATACATTCCTCTGAGTTTGGATGGCAGACAGATCTGTGGCCCCAGTGAATAAGATAGCAGGAGTCAGAGATGTGAGTAGTGTTAAGAAAGCAACGATACAGTTTCTCCAGTCTTCGACCGCCAATACTTACAAATTTTTTAGCCTTTGCAAAATGATAACATCAACACATATTTGTTGGAAAGCCATCATAGCAAATAACACTTAGATGCCATAAAATGATAATAACAGCAGACCTTTTTTCAGGGCTAACTCTGTGACAGGCACTTTACAAGTGGTATCTTATTTATTCCTGACACAATTTTATAATGTAAGTATTATTATTATCCTTATTTTGCAGATGAGGAATCAGGTTTAGAAAGGATAAGCAACTTGTTCAATGTCCCAGGGGTGGCAAGCGGCCTGCTGGGCCTCAAAGCCAGGTCTGCTTGACTACAGAACTCATGTTCTTCATCTTTGTGGATCCTTTAAAGTCAATTAACTGGTGCTTATAATTCACTGCCTAGGGGATAGGCACAAATCAAGCCTGGCTCGCCCTGAAATTTCTACTAGAAACCAAACAATTAATGCTATCATTTGATTGATGCGTAGATGAAGGGAAAGTGCTCAATTTTTTATATTCTAAACAGTATAAATCCTTATAAAATTAAAATTTTACAATAACACAAGCAGACTAAAATCTTGAGGAAAATGATCACCAAATAAAAGTGTCTATCTAGAAATCATGTGTTTGTTTTCTAATTCAGGAGACAGTTGTGCAAGTGATTTTTCTCACACTTTAATATCTTCAGTATAAAGAAGATCATGAACATGGAGAAAGATGTAGTGTTGCCCTCATATATGTTTTTCTTATGCAACAGGATGCTTCAAATTATTTATGTCTTTCAGGACACTTAATACCACTACATATGCATTAAGATGCCACTTTGTATTTTCTAAAATAAAGAAACACTGTCTTTTTCTTCTATGTTGTATTTTGGAATGTTTGTACCTAGGATACATTAAAAAAACTTAGTGGTCCCACTTTTAGGTTTTGGTCCTGTAAAAAATACTAGTATATGAATGTGCCAAGATACATATATAAGATGTATCTTACAAATTTAGATGCAGTGGAAACATTAAAAAAAAATTAAATATCCTTCAACAGGGGATTGATATCATGTATAATATTACATCAAAAATAGTGAGAAAATATATGCGAAATGGTTTTAGAAGTGTTATTAAAATACTGTTACATAAAAAACTGAAAAATGCGGTGATACATAAATATGAGCCAGATTTGGTTACGCATTCTATCGTGAGTATGTGTATGTGTGTGTAATACTGTGTCATGTGGTGAAGTGTGTAGGCGTAGAAAAAATTCTAGAACTATTTATACCCAGTTATTCAAAAGTGGGTGGGGTTGCAAGTTGTGGGGAGAACTTCATTTCTCAGTTTCTACACTTCTATTTTATTTTATTTTTACAAAACCTTGTATTAGTTTTGTTAGAAATAAAAAAAGCATTTTTTACATTTTGCTTGGCACTTAGTGCTCATGACTACAAAGCTCAATTTACCTTTCCAGTCTAATTTGTCATAATTTCAGGCATCCTGCCTTGATTATATAATTTACAACTGTGCCCTTGATTCCTTTTTTCCTCTGCCTTTCTGTATCTTGTCCCCTCTGTGGGGAAAGCCCTTTCCTCCACTTCCTATCTTTAGGTTCTATTATGTGTCCAGTACTAATTCCAGTGCTTCTATAACACATTTTTATGGGTATATTTCTCAGTTAATTGTCCTCCTCTATTCTCATTTCAAATTTTGCAATCTTCTATCATATCACATATTATAGTCTGCCTTGTAATAAATGTATTAATATGTCCATATGAGCCATTCATGAAATTAAAGTCTTATTTATTTCCTTGCATTTAGATCATATTACATCAGTAAGTGCCTATAACATTTGAAAAATTAGTAACATTTTATTTTTGTGAAGTTTTTGAACAGTTTCAGTTTTTTCTTCTATCATAATCTGTTATTGGAGGGACACCTCTACTTTATGTAGATCGCCAACCTTATGGCTCATAATCTGCTCCTCAATTCTGTATTATAATTTCTATGTAATAACTGCATTTACTTCCTCTATTCTCTTATATAAATGCATTTCAAGAGGCTGAAATGGGATATGACAGTTCAAATAAAATAGCTTAGGCATTTGCAATTGTTTCATAAAATGATGCCAAAATATTGTCACATACAGTATCTCACATGACAAATTTAATAACGTCTTCTCAGAGAAACACACATTTTTATAGTAAGATTCTGGTATAAATCAATCCAGGTGGCTTCCTTTTACAAGGACAGGCAGATTATTTTCAATATGATAGAACCAGGGGCAAGGGAGTAAAAACTCAAACTGATTTGCAAACAGGAGCTTCCTCAGTAGTCATCCAGGAAGGGAGTTTTGCTGTGTCACAAGTGACTAGTCCCGGGTTTTGAAAAAAGAGTGAGTCATCCCCCTTTGAAACAAGAGATAAGTGGGGGAAAGAGCTGTTTAAAAATTATTTTACAACTATTTCCTTTGGAGCTATGACTCCTTAAGCTGGAATGTGATCCAGAATAACTTCCCTTTGAATCCAACATTTGTCTTAAGCATTTTTATTGCCTCTCTTTTCCCTCGTCCCATCTCACTTCTTCCCTCCCTCTGTTCAACAGATTTACACGGACTGGGCCAACCACTACCTGGCAAAATCGGGCCACAAGCGGCTGATCAAGGATTTGCAGCAAGACATTGCAGATGGAGTACTGCTAGCAGAAATCATCCAGATCATTGGTAAGATCTGCCCTCTGAGAAAAGCCATGAAAGTTTCTGCGCCCACACACTTTGGTAAAATACAATTTAATTTGGATGCTTAGGAACTTGGTCCACGTGTCTCTGAGATTAATGCAGCTCTCCCCGTGATTTAATTAAAATGTTTATGTGAGAATGTTTGAAAAAGGCAGTTTGGCCATGCTTTTAAATGGCTAGAACTGTATCTTTACATACACTGAATTGTCAGAAATGAACGCTTCATTAAACCATATGTCTCCCATGTGTGCATTTCGTTAGCTGGAGCAACTCATACACTCTGAGATTCCTTGAAACTATATCCTGATCCAGCAGGGACAATTGTGAAAGGTTTCATGCCAGCAGTCATTTGGCACAAGCTAAGGAATTAGCAGCAACTTCCTTCTCACTCACTTTTTTTTTTTATTTGCCTGATTTGTGCATAGGGACCTGACGGCTGCTAACAAGAGTGTCTTCTTGTACACGGCTTAGGAGACAGAGTGAATGTAGCACCAGCATTGTGCTTGGTGTTTTTTTTTTTTTCTTTTTTTCTTAGTCTCCTTTTTTTGTGTTTCACTTCATGGCTTAAGCATGTCATTCTTTTTTTCTCTCTTTTATTTTATTTCTTGGCTTTAGCAAATGAAAAAGTTGAAGATATCAATGGATGTCCTAGGAGTCAATCTCAGATGGTAAGAATCATGTTTATTCTAAATAGATTGCTTGTCTTCACTTCCAGAGTTAACTGCATTTATAAATGGGCTAGAAGTTTCTTTTGCATGTCTCTCTCCTTGTTTAAGAAACCATTTGATCATATTCTATCATATATATTTCTTTGGGTGCAATTTAGGAAGAAGTGATAACAACGATACGGTTTAATATGTATGACTCCTGAAGAACCAATCTCCAGGTGTTTGATCAGATTCTTGACCTTTTTTTTTTTGTTCTGTTCTGATGTCTGAATAATTTAACACTGGTCTTGGTGGCAATAAATCCCATTTCCAGTTTTAAGTGGAGCCTTTTTGTCTGAACAACTGGTTTGAAGAACAGAAGTTGCCATGTGCATTTTAAAAATATACGAATAGTATTTTCTTCGCTCATAACAAAGTCCAATGTAAACACATGGACTCTTCAACACTTTTGGAAATAACTCTAAGGGCAGGCTGCTGGAATTTTGCTGAGCAGGGACTGACTAGGAGATATGATTCATAGCCTTTTCCAGAAAGTTGTCGATCTAGAGGTCTGTCTGTCCCCCAGCCCTCTCTTATTTTTACCACTTGGTAAAGCCTAGAGTTTTATAATAAAATAATAGATTAATAAACTGCCGAGATAAAAACCCACCCCTTTCTTAATTAAATAGCCACAACTTAATTTTATAGGACAACATGAAACCAAAATGCCTTAACTGAAGTTATGTCAGCAGATATAATCAGGAATGACAGCCAAAATCCACAAGATGAGGTTTCCTCCAAAACTCTTTTTAGCATAGAATAGGCATTTAAAATAAAAATAATGAGTACTTAATTGACAGAAACTGGAAGAATGAAAAAAATGATGAACTGCTTTGACCTGCTGACCTGCTTTATTTAATGTCAGAAAACTGAAATCCAAAATAATAAAAAGAATTTATTTTTAAAGAGTGATTAACTAGCACGTCTGTGTGTGTGTGTGTGTGTGTGTGTTTAAGCACTCCTCTAAGGACCTACTACAGTGTCATGAACTCTGTGTCGCTCTTGTGAAAAAAATCACTCTAAAGAAAGATTCTCTGTAAAACATTTCAGTTTTAAGGAAACTTCCTGATCTAATTACTCTGGGCACAAAGACGACTCTATTAAAATTAATTATAGTTATTTCCTGCAGTTTTACTGGAAGTAGTTATAATACCTTTAGGCCCTGCTATAATAAAAGCTGCACGATGATGGGAAAGACATGTAACTTCTCTGAGCCTCAGATTTCTCATCTGTAAAATGAACCCTAATTATGATATGATAATAACATATAATTATGGACATTCTTTACTACCTAAACTGATATGGAAATGCAGAATAGTATTGCTATAAACTTTATAAAGAGCACATTCATGAATTAATACCTGTTAAAAGATTTTTAAGGCTTTATATTAAAAAGCTCTATAGTCCCTGAATATCATATGTTATTTCTCAAACCCAACACTGTTGGTTTTACTTTCATTATTTCAACCATAAAGAGATGTTGGATACTAAAACTCTTATGTTCTCTGCTGTCATTCCAATTTGATTCTGATTACAGTTCAATAAATAGCCAAGCTATTACTTTATGACAGATAATAAACAAATAAACCTTCAAAACTCATAACTATAGATAGAGATGCAGTCCTTAGATATTTATCTGAAACATCTGTGCCTAAGATTCTACAAATCTGAAAATATTCTCATGAGTATAAGACTCTCTTAATTTTATTACTTCCTGCTCCTTATTAGCCCCCAAATGTCATGCAACATCTAGTATACATGTTATGTTGATATTTCTGCTTCTGATTTAAAAAAAAAAAAAAAACAGAAAAGCCAAAACCTGAGAAATGCAAATGTTATAAAATAGGTGATTTTTTTTTTCCAGCCAAAAAGTTTTAGTCAGAATTACACTGAATTTTGAGTAACAATGACTTGTAACCTCATTTTTTTTGATGTGGTTGAATTTCTAACCTGAAATTGGCATGCCTTCAATAAGGTGATTCAGAAGAATACATATGACACAAATGTAGCTTTTTTGGCTGAATTATTTTTGCCTCTGTTCTTAAGAATTGGCATCGGTACTATGTTATTAATGAATAAAAATTCCAGATTTTAACTGAGACAAGAGAGTAGAGGAAAGAGAATTATGATAGCATGACTAGGCTTATAAATTTCATACATCTTTTCCAAACAGGATGTTGCCTGTTTCTTTATTGTGTAGCAACCGAGCAGTGCCGTGTTAGTAGCAGTGAGCACTGTCCTTACTCATAGAACTACTTGGCCAATGCTTTTTATATATCTGATTTTTCATGGCCTTTGGTTGGCGTTCATGTTTAACAAAAGGTAAGGTAAAACTAGGTCTGCTACTGTTTCTAGTTACAAATTGTCTTTTTTTTTTTTCTTTTTTAATTTCAAACTTGGTAACCTTTATTGGATTATTTTCAGCCTTTAGTAATAGAAGTTCTCTCATGGTATGAATGTATGGTATATTGATGAATAACAGCCAGCTATTCATATTTAGACAATATTAACTGAGTACATAAGGCATCAGGTGTAGGGACACTTGAGGATCAGAGGAGCAAATATTCAAATAAATAATAGCAACAATGTTAATAGGGAAGAACAAAAGGAATGTGAAGGAAGTGAGCTTGGTGTGTTCCAGAAGCAGAAGACCACTGTGGTTTGAGCACAGTGAGAGGTGATTAGAGGGGACGACGGAAGCATGATTATGTAGGACCAAAGGAAGGAGTTTGTATGTTACTCTAAGTTGATTGAGGAGCCTTTGGAGGACTTTTAAAGCTGGGCTGTGTTGTGATCTGATGTAAATATTAAAAATGATCACCCCAGGTGCCTTCTGGGCATTGTAGAATACTTAAGTGTCGGCCTTCAGTTGGGTATGGGAGATGAAAAATATAGGGACTATGCAATGGTCCCCGATTTTTTGGCCTGAATGAGTAAATAGTTACCATTAAACCAGATGATTATTATGGAGGGAGAAAACAGGCTAAAAGGTGAAGAGGGGAAGAGGACAAATTCAGATTTTGACAAGTAGAATTTGATGTATCCATTGGAACGTCAAGTAGGATGTTATTGGAGGCAATTAGGCATGTGATTCTAAAGGCCAGAAGTAAGGTATTGGTTAGAATATACCTACTGCATAGGTAATGGTTGAAGCCGTGGCCAAGGATGAGATCTCTAGGAGATCTGTGTAAAGTCAGAAAGGAAGAAAGCTGAGGTTCTCACACTGAGGAATACCAACATATATGTGATAAGCAGAGGTGAAGGAGTCAGAAAAGGGTGAAAAGAGTGGTGAGAAAGTGAGCCCATCACTGAGAGAGTGGATCAACAGATATGGATTGTTAATCCTTAGGGTAGCTATGGTAGCTTAAGCTGTAATACATACTTGGACTAACCCAGTGGGACAGGGCAAAGTAAGATGAGGAAAATGTGGCAGATGCTGTCAAATGCTACCTAGTCAATGGGTTGGTATACCAGAAGGCAGAAGAGTTAGTTTTGGTAATTAGACAGGCATTAATGACCTTCATGTAAACATCTTCTGTAGAGTGATCATGTGTTCAAGAATAGCTGAGAGGTGCAGATATCCACTGAGTCTTGAATGATCTTTCCAGGACTTTCCTATTGAAGGATGCATAAAAAATATATAGTTTGAGAGGAAGTCAAGGTGAGGGAAGTTTTTGCAAGGGCAGAAGTCGGCAGAGAAGGAGGAAGCAATAGGGAGAGGGGAGGATCCAGGGGAATGGGGAGACAAGTGACCATGCCAGATCCTCAGGGATGTGGCAGAGGAGGAAATTTGAAGTCTGTGTGGAATATTTAATGTTGGAAAACAATGGGGATACACTTTCCTTTCATAAGGGGATATGATTGCTTGAAGAGGTGGTATTTGTTAGTGGATTACGTAGAAATGGAAGGAATTCAAATCAATATGATAATGACTTCAGACTATTAGATAATATTAATGTGCTCTTTTCCATGTCGTTCTCTAATGGTTACGTTATAATATAAAGAAAAAACATTGATTATAGTATTTTATAGCAGATAAAGAAAATTCAACCAAAATTCTTTCAAATATCATTGGCTAAAGGGCACATATTTAAGAAAAATATGAACTTGTCTTTATTAGCAGGATTATTGAGAGGTTTTGATTCATATTTATTCCAAGTTTCAACTGCTATCTATTGCTATCTTTCCTTAATAAGTTTGAGACCAAACTCATCCTGAAAAAAACAGAACTAAGTTTGTAGGAGCTTATTCAACACTATATTTAACCTCATCCAAAGATGAAGTTACTAATATGGATGGCACCTGTTAAGTAATTTCTAGGTGGGTGGTATCAGGATTCAAAATATATGCTGCATGCCACAACTCTGGTGAGATTACATGAGGAAATAAATTAGCCAACTATAAATACCAGGAACATCCAGAATGCCCAGCAGATTAAAAATAGCAGAAAAAAAATGCCCAACATGTATTTGAAATGCAGAGGCACAAGTGCAAGGTTCTTAGACAAAAATGTAAGACACGTAGAGGAAAAGTTGTTTTGAAAACAAAACTTCCTTTATTTTAAAATAGACCATTAGAGCTCTTGGCCAGTTAGCTCAGTTGGTTAGAGTGGGGTGCTAATAAACTAGGCCATGATATTTAATAATCTTCATAAATGCATGGAGGTGTTAGGAAATTTGATCATGTGAAATAGTTGCAAACCAAGAATTAGATGGTGGGGTAGAGGTGAGGGTGTGGTTCCCAGCCTGTCCTTCCTCTTCGCTGCTTCCTCCCTTCACCTCACTCTAATAGCTCGACTGGTTTTTTCAGCCACAACATTCTCCCTTCTTTTCTATCATATCATATTGTTTGAAATTTGCTGAGATGCTGATTTTTGGAAAACTTGTGCCTCTTACCCTTTTCTATTCCTAGGAGATGAAAAATTAGGTTTTAGTCTTCCCTTAATTCTCTGATTCCATGTCCCACAGGGTTATGGCTGCCACAATAATTACCATCATGGATTTCACAGGCATCTTTATTCCATTTCTATAGTTTACAGCAATCCAGACAGTGAAACTATTCTTGATAGAAAAAGTATCCTGTTCTTTTATCACTATGCTGTCCTTTTAAGTTTTAATTCTTTCAGCCACTGCTTGTTATTGCTGCCCTTTTAAAGGATCTATTTAGGTAAGATAAGAAGATGAGGCTCCTAACCAAATAGGGAAGAGCTAAAATATTGGAATGCTCTAAAGGTTTAATAAAATCTTATAAATGGCACACTGCAGGATTCTAGCACTATGACTCAGAGGCGTGGAATATTGCTAAGTTAGTCCATTCACATGATCCCCTGCCATTTTGAAACTGTTCATCTTCTGGAATGTCTAGAAAAAGATAGCTTAATGAAGACAAATGCTTTCCCACAAATAGAGCTCTGATCTCTAAAGAAATACTAACTGAAAATCTCTACTTTGTAGTTTCCTTAATGATTCATTATTTTTATTTAGGCTCACACTTCAGAAGAATAGGCATAAACTACAAGTATTAGGAAATTTATATTAAATGATTAGAATATCACCCTGATGATTTTTAAAACTGAGTTTGTCTCTCAAAGTTGCTCTGTATACTTGTAAATTTTGAATGAAGTAATTGAAATAACATGGGAGTGCTGAAAGTGTGTCATGTTGAAAGGACAGTGGTCACTGGAATTCTAATTCTGATTAGATGATCCAGGAAAAAGAATTCAGTAAATGCTCAGAGTTTTCACTCATTTCTGCAATGAGGAAATTAGACTGATTAAAGTCTGTTAGAACTCCGACTTGCTAGATTGAGTTAATGAAACACCAAAGACCACGGTTTCTGTTCAATATTTCATCTTATAGATATACCTGGGTTTTCAATCTTTATAGCTTTTTAAAACTACATTCATAGTAAAGTAAGAAAGACATTTCTTAGAATATATTACGTCTAATTTGCAACAAAAAACAATATTTTTATGGAAGTTATCTGGTCTGCCATTCAGAAATTAAATAAATGCTGAAGATACAAGAATGCTTTTCTACATTAATTTTATATTATAGAATAAATAGTGTAAATGTTTTTCTTATGAGTATCAGTATTTAAATTGGTTTGTGCTGTTAGTAGGACAAATAGAAATTGAAGTTAAGTAACTCCCTTTGGGTTGGACACCAGATTCCACGTACAGATTTTTTCCTTCTTTCTGGAGACAAGATATAAAATATTTCTGGTTTTGCAGGTAGTTCTTAAGCTTTATTCTATACATAAAAAATTGCAAATGTGCTTAATATTTCTACTATATATTTAAATACCAACCACTTTCTTAAACATTTAGAATGTTCTTTATCCTGATAGTTTTGACTTAAAATGCTGTTAAGTTGTTTCCCACTGATAAGCCACTATCTGAGTAAACACAAAATACCATCATACCTTGTATTAGAAAACATATTTTGTAGCAATCCTTTCATAATTTTAGTTTTATTACCCTCACTAATCTAGTTTTTTTTTTTAAAGAATTTACTGCTCCATCTTTTTCAACCCCCTTCTTGAAATTAATAGAAAATTAACTGAGAAATTTAATACTCAGTACTAAAAAATATGAAATAAGAGCAGTTTTTAAAACCCTAGTTTGGAAAACAATACACTAAGATATGAAGCCATTTTAAATATGACCTATGACATTCTTAGCTTAAAAACCTATGGTGATTAAACAATGTTTTTAAAAAATACTTCCATAGGACAGAAAAAGGAAATGAAATGGGGGAATCTTGTTCACTTGATCTCAGTATAATCATTTGGGAAGTATATCTTTGATAAGATAAATTATTTGAAAATCAGTAGATGTACCCAATCTACTTGCTTTATGATATTATATTTAAATGATTTTAATATGAATTAAATTAAACTGACCTGTGTGGATAGCCACAGACAAAATACATGACGTGTCTGGTTACACTTTGAAAAATTGTATTGCCCATTTGATTTGTATTAGCCATGTTTCAAACATTAAAAAATATTATGAAATCATATCATAGAAGCATCAAATTTCAGAGATGGACCTGAGAGTTCAGCCATATCAGTATCACTTATTGATTCATCTGCAGGCTGAATGTCAACCATCTTTATCCAGTGCTGTACTAGATGCTTTGCTTGCATTTTTCATTGAGTCATCATAGCAAACCTACAAAAGAACTTGTCTCAATGAGGCTGCCTGTGTCCCTATTTAGTAAGTGGAAGAATCAGTGTTTGGTCTCATGTCTATTTGAGTCTAGGCCAAATTGCTTTAAAACTTATTAACAAATGCATTTAAAAAAATACGGCCTGGGACTCAAGTCTTGAGATTTTGATCTCTTCCTCTTCTTCCCCCTCCCCGTCCTTCTCCTTCTTCCCCACCTCCCCTTCTTCTTTAAAGTTTGGATCCCTCCCCTCCTTACCCTCCCTCCAAACTTGCAATATAAATGAGCATTTTTCTTTAATATTATGCTTGTTTCTTCCATCTATGGCAGGAATAAAAGCTTTGGTTAGGTTGGGAGAGGGTGTGGGCATATGAGATAATGATTTATAAATTTTGTGGTGAAATTATGCATTTGGAAAATAATTAATTGTTATATGTAACTTTAGCCCTATATCTAAACAGATATTATTTGTTTAGAATGGTTTTATAACTTCATAGTAAAAGAGTAAGATTCCTTATTTTGTTTTGTTCTCTGAAACAAACCGAGAAGCAGGAATTATTAAAAACCTACAGAGTATATTTTCAGGTCAATGAGTACTGACATAGTATTTTATAATTTTATATTTATAACACTTTATATTGGCAATTATAGCCTATAATGAAGATTTAATATCATCTATAATTGGCAACTAATATTAAATGATGTTCATTATTGTCTAATCACCAAGTCAGTTAAAGCAGAATATAGAATTTTAAACAAAAAATTTTTATCTGATAAAATTCTAATAGAATTTCCATATCTGTACCCTTATCTATCTATCTGTCTATCTATCTATCTATCTAGTCACATACACACTTCTGTTATATATGTGTTTATATAAAGCATTCCTAGTATGAAAATTTATGCATACACACATGTACACACAGACATAGATACACATATGCCTAGTATGGAGCTAAGCTCTTCATAAACATCTGTAATCCTCTCATAATATATTGTGTGGGAACTGCTTTCATTCTCATTTCACAGATAAGGAAGCTGAGGCTTCAGGAGAGTAAAAACTTTATTTCTCACAGTGCGTAAATTGCGTAACTGTGATTCAAACTCAGATTTATTTGACTGCAAAACTTTAAATTATTATACTATAGTGCTTAATTAATGAACTGACTCCTTGTAGCTAACCCCAGACCAACTAAACACAAAAACAAACTGAAGAGCTAAACAAAATTTCTATCTCCTCCCTCTCCCTATCCCACAACACAAACTAACTTGAGATAGGAGAGGAAAACATGGGACATAGCATTCGATGACATGAAATACCTAGTTAAACTGTGCCTTTCACCTCCCCTCCCCACAGACTTAACAAATCAAACCTCAGAGGGCAAGGCCTAGAACTCTGCATGCTTACAGATCCCAGCTGACCCTTAGGCTTGCTGAAGTTTTGGGATCTACTGCTCTGCTGCATTGGTTTCCTGTGACTGCTATAACAAATTATCACAGATGTGGTGGCTTCAAACAGTAGAACTTAAATCTCTCACTGTTCTGGATGCCAGAAGTCTGCAATCAGTATCACAGGGCCAAAATCAAGGCTTCAGCAGTCCTGTGCTCCCTCTGGAGGCTGTAGAGGGAATCCATTCCTTGCCCATTCCAGCTTCTGGTGGCTGCCAGCATTCCTTGGCTTGTGGCCACTTCAGTCATTCTGTATGTTCATCTACAGGGAGATAAAAATGCATTGGTTAGTTGTGAAATAATTTGGAATCATTTAAACCTTATGAACTTAGAATATGTATGGAACAAATAGATTTTGCATATTCTTTCTGTCCTTCCTTTCACACTACACAATTTCATCCTTACATTCAACCACATATTTATGGAGCACCTATCTTGTGCCAGGCCTGTATCCTAACTGCCTGTCAATCATGTAGAGAGCTTGAGTCAGAAGCTGGAAATGACTCAGTCAGAATGTCTAAATTACAGTGGTAGGAACCATAATGTGGCAGAAATGGTGATTTCATTGGAGACTGACAGGGCTGAGTTTGAATTCTGGCTCTGCTATTTATTAATTGTGTAAACTTGTACAAAGTATGTCATTTCTAAGCCTCTACTGAATGGTCAAAATAATATCAAATTTACCAGAGTCTACGGTAAAGATGAAAAAAGGATTTTGCATTTGGAGTAAATAACCTCCATGCTTAAAACTGTGTATGAACTCCCTTCCTGTGCTGGGTTGTTAAGTGGTGGAGGAAAAAGTGGCTTTCAAGCCATTTCCCATGCTTCTCTTGACATGTGGTATCCAGTTCCTCACAGTGTGGCCTGTTCACCTAGTGTGTTCTGAAGTTAATATTTTACAAATGACATATTAAAATTAAATACACTAAAATAGACTTTTTAAAAATCAGAGTGCATTGCAGATAGTATAGGTAGAAATTGACTTGTGAAACTTTTATTAATTTCTATCTATAAACCTATGTATATACTGTGTGGTCATATAAAATAGAGATCTTCAGTGCAACGCTGACCATTTCTTTCTTTTGCATCAAACACACCATTAGCGCCCTGAGCTTCACTATCAAGCCCAGGCCCTTAGCAAGACATGGAAGATGTTCCACATCTAGCCCCTGTTTATCTCTATGGCCTCGTCTTCTGCCGCTAGATTTTCCAGATCTCAAGATACTTGTTCTTGGAGACCTTCTGCCTGATCTCACCTCCAACGTAGTTTCTTGAAACCTACTGAAGGCCGCCAGCCTTTGGAGGGTCCTGTTTTCGCAATGATAAACAAAGACATTGTGGAGAAAGATTTAAGTGGGGTTCAACTCTTAATATCCCTGGCTATTCTGAATTCCCCAGTCCCTTAATTAACGGTGTTTCTCAACCCTGACCAGTTCACATATTGCTCCTTCTTTGGGTTGACTTCACCCCACATCCTGTTATTTGGTTAACCCTTCCTAACCTCTCAGGAACTAGCTCAGGCTTCCCTTGAAGCAGAAAAAAAAATGTGGGAGTTAATGATACAGGCTCTGTTTTTGACATATTCTCTCTGTGTAACCTTGAGCATCTCAGTTTAATTCTCTGATCAACACTTTTATCATTGGAAAAATGCTATAATTATGGCAACTTCAGAAGAAGGTATCTTTGTAACCATGACAGAGAAGTCTTAGTTACTAATAACTTTCTCCTTTCCTAGTCCCTTTACCTCTGATCGTGAATAGACTGTTCTGCATGCTTCTTTAGGAGTCTATGTTTCTCTGATTATAACATTCATCACATTACATTGGAATTATCTCTCCTGTGAGACTACATATATTTTTAAGGGCTTGGACATGTCTCAATGAATAAATAATCGTTATGTGAGTGAATGAAAGCAAACATCTTAAGAATTTTTAACCAATGCAAAAACACTGTTGCATTTTACTTTAATTCTCCAAACATTTATATTTAAAAGAGTTATATTAAAATCTTTGGCTAAAATCTATATAATTATTTGAATTTTATGATAGGATGGGATTTTGCTGAAACTGAGCCATCTTATCTATTTATTTTTGGTTGAAATCAAATGTAATTAATTTAGATAATGATACTAGCAGTGTATGTTTATCATGAAAAATAGGAAGAATCGTTAATTAAAAATAGCACAAGTCACAAAAGAACTTACCATCGGAGAGAATGAAAGTTACGTTTGCTTTATATTCTTCTACACATTCTCTGTGTATGATTCACAGCAGCAGTACCTCAGACATGCCCTAACCAGGATGCATTGTGTCTGTAGAGAGAACTCAGTCTTTGAAATATTACGCCTACTACCTGGTTTACAATTATTTAACTTTTTATATTGCAGTGGTTTTAGAATCCCAGGGGGCATCAGAGCCTTTTCAGTTCCAGGCCAAATTCAGCTCTGTAAACATAATTGCAGAAAGGAAAGGCTGGCATGGTCTGTTTTCAGGCATCCTTTTGAGCAGTTGTGTGTTGCTCTAAGCTGCTCTGTTGGGCATGGCTGCTTCCCCTTCTGAGGCCTGTCTAACCTTCTCAGAATCAGACTTATCCTGTGCATCCAAATGACACTTCTTCTTTGAAGCTTTCACCAGATCCGTAGTGAAAATTGATAAATCCATTCTCTTCACTGCCTTATAGTGTTCTCTATAATTCTTTTTTGGACTATTACGCCTTGTGTTATGGTGATTTATGAATCTTTTTTCGTCTCTTCAGCTATTTTACAAGCTCACACAGCTCACAAAGGCAAAGAACTTATAGTCATTTTTACATCCTTTAACCATCTAGTAGAGCTGTTTGCCCATAATAAACAGTCAATAGAGGCTGAATGAATTGATTACTTGTTGTTAAGTGTTGATGCCATGGTTAAAATTTAATCACAAACTGATCTCAAATTGATACTAATCATACTCAGAATGTAATTTCCATTAAATATCCGTAAGTAAAAATGAAAGAAACCTATGAATAGGCAAGGCATAATTTTGTTAATATTGTGAAAGATGCCTCCAATTACATCTTCCAAAACAGATTATCCTAGTTTTGTAGTAAAAATACTAAAAGGCTGGGTGGCATCAAACGTGCCACTTAAAGTTCATGAGTTCAATAATTGGGAGATTGGGATTGACATATATACACTATACACTAATATGTATAAAACAAATAACGAATGAGAACCTGCGGTATAGCACAGGGAACTCCACTTCCCTGTACAGTAGAAACTAACACAACATTGTAAAACAACTACACCCCAATAAAAATAAATAAAGTGAGTCTCTTGTAGACAGTGGGGAAAAAAAAGTTGTGCTAATTAAAAACACTACTCTTTTATTGGACTACTTCATTCAACACTGAAATGAATAAGTCCAAATATATGCAACACACACTCTGTGTTTAATATGTTGAGAATACATATTGACCCTCAGGTTTAAAAATAATTTGAAAGCATACATACACTGATGACTGTCTAGAGTTTTCATAAGTGAAGATAATGAAAACTCTTGTTTTCCTCATTTGAAATCCAATTTGTGATTTAACAATTAGCCATGTTCATATTGAGCAAGTTCATAAGGGCCAAGATAAATGTACAATTATGAAATCAAACAAAGAAATTCCTGAAAAATGACTCCCATTCTTTGTGGGAATAGTGGAAAATACTGGAAAGAAATCAATGCTCTTTAGAATATACAAGAATAGTGGCTATATCTTGAAATTTCTATCTGTAGCACCGAGTACAATTCCAGGCATAAAGTAAGTTTAATAAATGATGAATGGAGACCTTTCAAGATGGCAGAGGAGTAAGACATGGAGATCACCTTCTTCCCCACAAATACATCAAAAATACATCTACATGTGGAACAACTCCTACAGAACACCTACTGAATGCTGGCAGAAGACCTCAGACTTCCCAAAAGGCAAGAAACTCCCCACGTACCTGGGTAGGGCAAAAGAAAAAACAGACAAAAGAATAGGGATGGGACCTGCACCTCTGAGAGGGAGCTGTGAAGGAGGAAAAGTTTCCACACACTAGGAAGCCCCTTCACTGGCGAAGACAGGGGGTGGGAAGGGGGGAAGCTTCGGAGCCACGGAGGAGAGCACAGCAACAGGGGTGTGGAGGGCAAAGCGGAGAGATGCCCGCACAGAGGATGGGTGCCGACCAGCACTCACCAGACCGAGAGGCTTGTCTGCTCACCCGCCGGGGCGGGCGGGGGCTGAGAGCTGAGGCTCAGGCTTCGGTCAGATCGCAGGGAGAGGACTGGGGTTGGCTGCGTGAACACAGCCTGAAGGGGGCTAGTGTGCCACAGCTAACCAGGAGGGGGTCCGGGTAAAAGTCTGGAGCTGCCTAAGAGGCAAGAGACCATTGTTTCGGGGTGCACGAGGAGAGGGGATTCCTTCCCTGTCTGCTCACAGAAGGCAGAGCACCGCCTAAATGAGCTCCAGAGACGAGTGCGAGCCGCGGCTATCAGCGCAGACACCAGAGACGGGCATGAGACACTAAGGCTGCTGCAGCCACCAAGAATCCTGTGTGCAAGCACATGTCACTATCCAAACACCCCCAGGAGCCTGTGCAGCCCACCACTGCCAGGGTGCCATGATTCAGGGACAGCTTCCCCGGGAGAACACACAGCGCGCCTCAGGCTATTGCAATGTCATGCCGGCCTCTGCCGCCGCAGGCTCGCCCCGCATTCCGTACCCCTCCCTCCCCCTGGCCTGAGTGAGCCAGAGCCCCCGAATCAGCCGCTGATTTGACCCCCTCCTGTCTGGGTGGGAACAGATGCCTGATGGCAACCTACACGCAGAGGTGGGGTCAAAACCAAAGCTGAACCCCAGGAGCTGTGCGAACAAAGAAGAGAAAGGGAAATTTCTCTGTGCAGCCTCAGGAGCAGCAGATTAAATCCCCACAAGCAACTTGATGTACCCTGCATCTGTGGAATACCTGAATAGACAACGAATCATCCCAAAATTGGGGTGGTGGACTTTGGGAGCAACTGTAGACTTGGGGTTTGCTGTCTGTGACTGACTTGTTTTTGATTCTTATGTTTACCTTAGTATAGTTTTTAGCACTTGTTATCATTGGTGGATTTGTTTATTGGTTTGGTTGCTCTCTTCTTATTTTATTTATTTATGTATTTATGTATGTATGTATTTATTTAAGTATTTTTTATTTTAATTATTTTATTTATTTATTTTTTTATTATTTTTTTTCTTTCTTTTTTTCTCCCTTTTCTTCTGAGCCGTGTGGCTGACAGGGTCTTGGTGCTCCAGCCTGATGTCAGGCCTGAGCCTCTGAGGTGGGAGAGCCGAGTTCAGGACACTGGACCACCAGAGACCTCCTGGCCCCATGTAATATCAGTTGATGAGAGCTCTCCCAGGGACCTCCATCTCAACGCTAAGACCCAGCTCCACCCAATGGCCAGCAAGCTCCACTGCTAGACCCCCCATGCCAAACAACTAGCAAGACAGGAACACAACCCCACCCATTAGCAGAGAGGCTCCCTAAAATCATACCAAGTTCACAGACACCCCAAAACACTCAACCAGATGTGGCCCTGCCCACCAGAAAGACAAGATCCAGCCCCACCCACCACAACATGGAAATCAGTCCCCTCCACCAGGAAGCCTACACAAGCCATTGAACCAACCTTACCCACTGGGGGGCAGACACCAAAAAAAAAAAAACGGGAACTAAGAACCTGCAGCCTGTGAAAAGGAGACACCAAACACAGTAATTTGAGAAAAATGCGAAGACAGAGAAATATGCAGCAGATGAAGGAGCAAGGTAAAAACCCACCAGACCAAACAAATGAGAGGAAATAGGCAGTCTACCTGAAAAAGAATTCACAGTAATGATAGGAAAGATGATCCAAAATCTTGGAAATAGAATGGAGAAAATACAAGAAATGTTTAACAAGGACCTTGAAGAACTAAAGAGCAAACAAACAATGATGAACAACACAATAAATGAAATTTAAAATTCTCTAGAAGGAGTGAATAGCAGAATAACTGATGCAGAAGAACAGATAAGTGACCTGGAAGATAAAATAGTGGAAATAACTACCACAGAGCAGAATGAAGAAAAAAGAATTGAGGACAGTCTCAGAGACCTCTGGGACAACATTAAACACACCAACATTTGAATTTTAGGGATCCCAGAAGAAGAGAAAAAGAAAGGGTCTGGAAAATATTTGAACAGATTATAGTTGAAAACTTCTGTAACATGGGAAAGGAAATAGTCAATTAAGTCCGGGAAGTGCACAGAGTCCCATACAGGATAAATCCAAGGAGAAACACACCAAGACACATATTAATCAAACTATCAAAAATTAAATACAAAGAAAAAATATTAAAAGCAGCAAGGGAAAGGCAACAAATAACATACAAGGGACTCTCCATAAGGTTAACAGCTGATCTTTCAGCAGAAACTCTGCAAGCCAGAAAGGAGTGGCAGGATATATTTAAAGTGATGAAGGAGAAAAACCTACAACCAAGATTACTCTACCCAGCAAGGATCTCATTCAGATTCAACGGAGAAATTAAAAACTTTACAGGCAAGCAAAAGTTAAGAGAATTCAGCACCACCAAACCAGCTTTACAAAAAGTGCTAAAGGAACTTCTCTAGGCAGGAAACACAAGACAAGAAAAAGACCTACAAAAACGAACCCAAAACAATTAAGAAAATGGTAATAGGAACATACATATTGATAACTACCTTAAATGTAAATGGATTAAATGCTCCAACCAAAAGACATAGACTGGCTGAATGGATACAAAAACAAGACCTGTATATATGCTGTCTACAAGAGACCCACTTCAGACCTAGGGACACACAGAGACTGAAAGTGAGGGGATGGAAAAAGATATTCCCTGCAAATGGAAATCAAAAGAAAGCTGGAGTAGCAATTCTCATATCAGACAAAATAGACTTTAAAATAAAAACAATTTCAAGAGACAGAGAAGAACACTGCATAACGATCAAGGGATCAATCCAAGGAGATATAACAATTGTAGATATTTATGCACCCAACATAGGAGCACCTCAATACATAAGGCAAATGCTAACAGCCATAAAAGGGGAAATCGACAGTAACACAATCATAGTAGGGGACTTTAACACCCCACTTTCACCAATGGACACATCATCCAAAATGAAAATACATAAGAAAACACAAGCTTTAAATGATACATTAAATAAGATGGACTTAATTGATATTTATAGGACATTCCATCCAAAAACAACAGAATACACATTCTTCTCAAGTGCTCATGGAACATTCCCCAGGATAGATCATATCTTGGGTCACAGATCAAGCCTTGCTAAATTTAAGAAAATTGAAATCGTATCAAGTATCTTTTTCAGACCCCAGCGCTATGAGACTGGATATCAATTCCAGGAAAAAAAACTGTAAAAATACAAACACATGGAGGCTAAACAATATGCTACTAAATAACCAAGAGATCACTGAAGAAGTCAAAGAGGAAATCAAAAAATACCTAGAAACAAATGGCAATGAAAGAAGATGACCCCAAACCTATGGGATGCAGCAAAAGCAGTTCTAAGAGGGAAGTTTATAGTAGTACAATCCTACCTCAAGAAACACGAAACATCTCAGATAAACAACCTAACCTCACACCTAAAACAATTAGAGAAAGAAGAACAAAAAAACCCCCCAAAGTTAGCAGAAGGAAAGAAATCGTAAAGATCAGATCAGAAAAAAATGAAAGAGAAATGAAGGAAACAATAGCAAAGATCAATAAAACTAAAAGCTGGTTCTTTGAGAAGATAAACAAAATTGATAAACCATTAGCCAGACTCATCAAGAAAAACAGGGAGAAGACTCAAATCAATAGAATTAGAAATGAAAAAGGAGAAGTAACAACTGACACTGTAGAAATACAAAGGATCATGAGAGATTACTACAAGCAACTATATGCCAATAAAATGGACAACCTGGAAGAAATGGACAAATTCTTAGAAAAGCACAACCTTCCGAGACTGAACCAGGAAGAAATAGAAAATATAAAGAGACCAATCACAAGCACTGAAATTGAAACTGTGAATAAAAATCTTCCAACAAACAAAAGCCCTGGACCACATGGCTTCACAGGTGAATTCTATCAAACTTTTAGAGAAGAGCTAACACCTGTCCTTCTCAAACTCTTCCAAAATATAGCAGAGGGAGGAACACTCCCAAGCTCATTCTACGAGGCCACCATCACCCTGATACCAAAACCAAAGATGTCACCTAAAAGGAAAACTACAGGCCAATATCACTGATGAACATAGATGCAAAAATTCTCAACAAAATACCAGCAAACAGAATTCAACAACACATTAAAAGGATCATACACCATGATCAAGTGGGGTTTATCCTAGGAAGGCAAGGATTCTTCAGTATACACAAATCAATCAATGGGATACATCATATTAACAAACTGATGGATAAAAACCATATGATAATCTCAGTAGATGCAGAAAAAGCTTTTGACAAAATTCAACACCCATTTATGATAAAAACTCTCCAGAAAGTAGGCATAGAGGGAACTTACCTCAACATAATAAAGGCCATATATGACAAACCCAGAGCCAACATCATTCTCAATGGTGAAAAACTGAAACCATTTCTTCTAAAATCAGCAACAAGACAAGGATGCCCACTCTCACCACTGTTATTCAACTTAGTTTTGGAAATTTTAGCCATAGCAATCAGGGAAGAAAAAGAAATAAAAGGAATCCAAATCGGAAAAGAAGAAGTAAAGCTGTCACTGTTTGCAGATGACATGATACTATACATAAAGAATCCTAAAGACTCTACCAGGAAACTACCAGAGCTAATCAATGAACTTGGTAAAGTAGCAGGATACAAAATTAATGCACAGAAATCTCGTGCATTCCTATACAGTAATGATGAAAAATCTGAAAGAGAAATTAAGGAAACACTCCCATTTACCATCGCAACAAAAAGAATAAAATACCTAGGAATAAACCTACCTAAGGAAACAAAAGACCTGTATGCAGAAAACTATAAGACGCTGATGAAAGAAATTAAAGACGATACCAACAGATGGCGAGATATACCATGTTCTTGGATTGGAAGAATCAACATTGTGAAATTGACTGTACTACCCAAAGCAATCTACATATTCAGTGCAATCCCTATCAAACTACCAATGGCATTTTTCACAGAACTAGAACAAAAGATTTCACAATTTGTATGGAAACACAAAAGACCCCGAACAGCCAAAGCAATCTTGAGAAAGATAAACGGAGCTGGAAGAATCAGGCTCCCTGACTTCATACTATACTACAAAGCTACAGTAATCAAGACAATATGGTACTGGCACAAAAACAGAAATAAAGATCAATGGAACAGGAGAGAAAGCCCAGAGATAAACCCACGCACATATGATCATTTTATCTTTGACAAAGGAGGCAAGAATATACAATGGAGAAAAAACAGCCTCTTCAATAAGTGGTGCTCAGAAAACTGGACAGCTACATGTAAAAGAACGAAATTCGAGTACTTCGTAACACCATCCACAAAGATAAACTCAAAATGGGTTAATGACCTAAATTTAAGGCCAGACACTATAAAACTTTTAGAGGAAAACACAGGAAGAACACTCTTTGACATAAATCACAGCAAGATCCTTTTTGACCCACCGCCTAGAGAAATGGAAATAAAAACAAAAATAAGCAAATGGGACCTAATGAAACTTAAAAACTTTTGCACAGCCAAGGTAACCGTAAACAAGATGAAAAGACAACCCTCAGAATGGGAGAAAATATTTGCAAACGAAGCAACTGACAAAGGATTAATCTCCAAAATATACAAGCAGCTCATGCAGCTCAGTATCAAAAAAACAAACAACCCAATCCAAAAATGGGCAGAAGATCTAAATAGACATTTCTCCAAAGAAGATATACAGATTGCCAACAAACACATGAAAGGATGCTCAACATCACTAATCATTAGAGAAATGCAAATCAAAACTACAATGTGGTATCACCTCACACCGGTCAGAATGGCCATCATCAAAAAATCTACAAACAATAAATGCTGGAGAGGGTGTGGAGAAAAGGGAACCCTCTTGCACTGTTGGTGGGAATGTAGATTGATAACGCCACTATGGAAAACAGTATGGAGGTTCCTTAAAAAGCTAAAAACAGAACTACCATATGACCCAGCAATCCTACTACTGGGCACATACCCTGAGAAAACCATAATTCAAAAAGAGTCATGTACCACAATGTTCATTGCAGCTCCATTTACAATAGCCAGGACATGGAAGCAACCTAAGTGTCCATCAACAGATGAATGGATAAAGAAGATGTGGCACATATATACAATGGAATATTACTCAGCCATAAAATGAAATGAAATTGATTTATTTGTAGTGAGGTGGATGGACCTAGAGTCTGTCATACAGAGTGAAGTAAGTCAGAAAGAGAAAAACAAATACTGTGTGCTAACACATAAATATGGAATCTAAAAAAATGCCCCCCTGGGTTTGAGGGGGAAGGGTAAGCTGGGATGAAGTGAGAGAGTGGCATTGGCATATACACACTACCAAATGTAAAACAGAAAGCTAGTGGGAAGCAGCTGCATAGGACAGGGAGATCAGCTTGGTGCTTTGTGACCACGAAGAGGGGTGGGATAGGGACGGTGGGAGGGAGAGGCAAGAGGGAGGGGATATGGGGATATATGTATACATAAAGCTGATTCACTTTGTTATACAGCAGAAGCTAACACAACATGGTAAAGTAATTATACTCCAATAAAGATGCTAAAAATTTTTTTTAAACCAAAAAAACTAAAAAAGAAAAATAATTTAAAAAATGATGAATCAGTGAATGGTTTGATTTATAGAACATAAACAAAATTAAATGGTATTGCTTTAAGATACTAATATTGGTTATACAAATAGAAATTATTCATGTCTAAAAATATGAATCAACTTCTGTTGAATTTATTTAGTATCTTCAATAAAGAAAACACACGCAATGATCAATTTACTTATTTACTCTAGAAAAACTGTTTTGGCTTAGGCCATTGTGATAACATTATTTTCATACAATCTAAAAGCCTAAAGGCTCAGTGTGCCCAAACATTTTTTTTTTTTTTTACTCCCAAACATTTTAAAACTTCTGGAAACATTGATTGTATCTATAATTTAGAAACTTTTGGTTTTATTTTCAGTATACAGTCAGTATTTTTGTAGTTATTTAGCCATCCTCAAATTTAGCAGGAAAAAGAGAGGCAACGTAGGTGTTCCATGCCAATAAAATGTAAGCCACAAACAGAAGGACCCAAGAAATAGTGCATGACATAAAATAGGCAAGTAGAAGTCCTGGGAGTTGTCCATGAGCTGCAGATATGACTGTTACCTGAGCCAGATGAGAAATGGGGTGTCCAAAGAACAGAATGGATTTCTTTGTATTACTACTACAAAGGCAAAGATATTTATATATATATATATTTTTAAATTTATTTATTTAATTTGTTTATTTTTGGCTGCACTGTGTCTTCGTGGCTGCGCACAGGCTTTTTCTAGCTGCGGCGAGCGGGGACTGCTCTTGGTTGCAGTGCGTGGGCTTCTCATTCTGGTGGCTACTCTTGTTGTGGAGCACAGGCTCTAGGCGTGCAGGCTTCAGTAGTTGTGGCACGTGGGCTCAATAGTTGTGGCTTGCGGGCTCTAGAGCACAGGCTCAGTAGTTGTGGCGCACAGGCTTAGTCGCTCTGCGGCATGTGGGATCTTCCCAGACCAGGGCTCGAACCCGTGTTCCCCGCTTTGGCTGGCGGATTCTTAACCACTGAACCACCACGGAAGCCCGACAAAGATATATTTTAATACCAAAGGAATAAGTGTAAAACAATGAATTATATAGTATAGTGGTTCAAATACACAAAAGGCAATATAGTGCTACAGTGTGAACAGTGCAATTCTTTCATCCACATGGGGTAAATTGAAATTATATTCAGTTACTTTCTTTGAAGAGCATAGGTGGAAGCTTTGTTTTCCAGGCATCGCTGCAAACTGGAATCACCTGGGGACTTTGAACAGTTTTTTTGATAACTGCTCTCCACAGGCATTCTGATTTAACTGATGATGGTGTAAATTGGGCATGTATAGATTTAAAGTTCATCAGGCGATTCTAATGTGTAGCACAGTTTGCAAACTGTTGAATTAAAAGTTTGGAAAGCAGGTTTTGTGCAGTGTGGATAATTCTCAGAAAAACTGCTGTAATACCAAAAGCAAAAGACGCTATGATGCTATTTTATACCATTACCACCTGCTATTAATATTAAAGACTGTTACAGTAATCACAGCTACTTTTTTATTCTTGAGTTTATTAGAGTTCTTACTATGTGCAGTGCATTGTACTATGTACGTATTTATGTGCAATTTCATTGGGTCCTCTAAGTAATGATGTATATTATCTGGTTCTCATCTCATTATTTAATTTGAAAAGGTCAGATAAGATGATCTTTATGGGCTCCTCAATTTTGGAAATTCTTTTAAATTATTTATTTCTATCAATCCTAAAATATAATGTCAACAAGTTCCCATAGAAGGGTAAATGGGAGAGGGGAGATGCCGGATCCCTCCAGTGGAGATGAGTGTGGTGAGCATTAGAGAGAAGCTTAGGATGCTGCAGAAGTCTAAGTTGCCTGGGCAGATAACGCTAAATTTGATTATTAATAGTATTATAAAGTATTGTTTATGTCTTTTTTTATTTGAATGATCTAAGCATAAAACATCATTTTATCCCTGTGTAGTTAATTCATTCCCTCAACAATTGTTGATAGCGTGCCTAAGGTACTCTTACTCTCTCTCTCTGTGTGTGTATACATATACAGAGAGAGAGAGAGAAAGAGAAAGAGAGAGCCCAAGTGCCAGCAAGCATGAGAGGCAGGGAGTAGTAGGATTGAGGCTTTTATGAGTTGATTTATTTAATCCTAAATCTAAGAGTCAGTTCTTAGTTCTCATCTTACTAACCAGCTGCGTTAGCTAGAGCTCATGTGCCCCTTGGAGTTAATGTACTTTCTTCAGGTGCTTTTCTGTGTCCCATACTCTCCTGATTTGCCTGACATGTCACTGGTGGCTTGTCTTCCGTTTCCTCTGTTGGTTCCTCCTCTTCTTTCCAGTGAGTCTCCTCAGGCCCACTGTTTGTTCCTCTTCTCTTTTATAGCTGCACGTCCTTGGTGATTTAATCTAGCCCCATGGCTTTAATTACCTTCTGTATGAGGATAACCCTGAAATTTAGATCTCTGTTCCGAAACCTCTCAGTTGAACTCCAGATTGTGTGTCCAAAGGCCTGTACATCCATTTGGGTGTCTAAGAGACTAGATAACAGGTCCAGAAATTAACCCCTTGTATCTGTCTGTGGCTTTTCCCATCTTATGGCTGGAGATGTCATCCACCTGGCTACTGAGGCCAGAAACCTTGGCATCATCCGTGACTCCTGTCTCTTATATGCCGCATCTTCCCATTAGATTCCTTCAAATTATATCCAGAATCTGATCCTTTCGGATCCAGAAGGTGATCCTTTCTCATCACCTCACTGCCACCACCATTGTCTGAAACACTATCATCTTTCACTTGAATTACTTGCACGAGCTACCTGACAGGTTTCCGTACTTCTGTCTTTATATGCCTGGAATCTATTCTCAACAAAGCGAGGGACCAATCATTTTATTTTTATTTTTAATTTAAGTAAAACATACATAGAAGAGTATAAATACTCTAATAGAATTTGAGGTAAAGCAAACATAAAAAGTGTATAAAATACTCCAGTCTTAAGTGTATAGATGATTGATTTTAAATATCTCTACACCCGTGTACTCACCACTCAGATCAAAACAAAGGACACTTCTAGCGTGTCTGTTCCCCTTGTGCTGCTTTCCAGACTGTACCCCTCCAAAGTTTATCACTATTGTAATGTCTGTTTTCATTGTTTAGTCTTGATCTTGAATTTCATAAATTGAGCCTCATATAGTATATACTCTTTTGTTAGCTTCTTTTGCTCATCTTTATGTGAGACTTTCTCTGGAGGTCAGTTGCTTAATCTGTAAAGATGAGGGTAGACTGAGATTAGGAGCTAAAATTTGAAAACAAACTGATGTCCAATCCCAACTAACAGAATTTCTGATTCTTATTGTCTGGGGTCAGGCACAGGGAAGTAGTATATTTTAAAAGATCCCAAAGAGAATATAACATGTAGCCTCTGGATCAAATGACTCTCTGTCTTTGTCTCCCTCTGTGTCTATCTCTGTCTCTCTCTTTTTTTTTTTTTTCTTGGATTCATTTCTTCCAAAAATACAAGGACCAATTGGCCAACACTCCTTTCCTCCCTTCTTCCTCAAGTATGTACTGAGCATCTATCAGACACCAAACACCATGCTAGGCTGCCGAAGGTACACGAGTCAACAAAATTCAGTTCCTGTCTCTCAGAGGCTTAGAGCTTCACTAAAACCATGTCTTCATAAAAAAAAAAAAAAAAAAAAAAAAACCGGAATAAATAAATAAATAACACTATGAAAACTCAACAAACACCTCTATTTACCGGCAAACCAAATAGAGGGAGTGAGGAGAGAGAGAGAGATCAAGAAATGATTGACTTTGTTAAATAACCTAGTAATTTTGAAATAGTTGTTTAAATTTGGTCAAATAACTGATTGCTTGTAAAAGATTGACTCAAATTTCAACTCAGTTGCTTTCCTTTTCAAAATGATTTGGTATCTAGACAAATTAAAGGGGATTGAAAAGAGTTAAAATTCTTTTTCAGATCTTGAACCCAAGGACGCCATTTGTAAACACATCCTAAAAATTAACTTGAACCCAAGGACGCCGTTTGTAAACATATCCTAAAAATTAACTATGTGATTATATAACCGGTATTTTTAATATTTTGTTTTTGTTGTGTGCCAGTTAACTGATGTAATTAAATCCATGCAGAGACTTCGCTTGTGAGGATAATTTTCCACTTTCTGATTAGTCATTGAATATAACGCCCACCCCCACCCCCCAAAAGAAAAGGTACTGTAGATGTGTCAATGCTCTGGTCTTCTTCAGGGCAGTGTTTTTCAAATTGTTGATTACTGTCCATCAATGGATCCTGAAATTCATCTAGTGGATTTTAACCAATATTTAAATACAGATTAAAAAGCATTAATTAATTAATGAAAAGAGAAGACAATGTTATTAGTAGAAAGCATCACAGCGATTTCATGTAGTAAGTGTAAGTACTGATCTATGAAACTTTTGTTTCCATTATATTTAGGTAACTGTGCATTGGGTTGTTTATTTGTTTATTAAGTACATGAAATTATTCTAATTAAAAATTGACCCAAATTATTAGCTGTTAAAAGTACAGTTTGAATTTTGATAGCTTATTTGGTATATGATTCAAATAATACTGAGAAAAAATAAAACTCACTTCAGTTAGTTGGATAAATTTGATGGCAAAATCACTTTTATCTGTTTGGGATTTCAAAAATGTTTAGAGGTTTTTAGTTCAAAGAACAGTTGAGGTTTGACATGACAAAAAAATTAGGAACTAAAACAGTATTTATAGATATTTAACTGGGAAATGTAAGGGGACAATCTATTATTTTAAAGCAGGAATTATGAGAAACTAATGTCTCAAATTTATTAAAATAAAAATAATCATTAACCAAAGTATATTATTATATAGGTAGAAAGTATTCTCAAATTATTTTAGAGTATGCCTCTGATAAGGAAACTAATCATATAAATGACATTTAACAACATTTCTCACAGCCATTTTCTTTTATTATAACTTACCGCTGGGTAAAAAATATAAGTAGTACCAACAAACAGGATTGAATTTATAGATGACTTTGGAGTTAGGTAGGGAGAGGATATTATTTTCTTAAGTTATGTTTGTTATGTTGTTACATTGTTCGAAAATTAATTTTGACCAAAAACAAAAATTGGTGAATAAATAAATAAATTGTAATGAACTATCCTTTAATGGTCATACTGGAGATTTTGTATTCAAGTACTTATTCTGTTGCTGTTACTTACCTGCTATAGTAAGATGGGAAACAGAATTAACTACCTCAAATTGTCGGTGCTCGTAGTGAATGACTGTAAAGGACTATTACAAAAGGTTGAATGCTTCTGATAAATCGATATGAAAGGAATGTAAGGTATATTTTGAGTATTTTTTTCTTTCCTCTACTAGGACCCTTTTAATTTCCCTTTCTAACTTATGGTGCGTGTTGAGAGAGAGTTGTTTGTGTCTAATACCCAATCTAGACAGCAGTTTATTTTTTATTCTGAACAGCCAAAAAAGCCATTTTACACATTTAATTACAGACACTGTTCATGAATATTTTCTTGGTCTTCCAATGAACTAATCTGTTTATGTATAATAAAAATACATTTTGCAGTAAATTATATATATTTGGGCCAGAAATCTTCTTACTTTCTATAAAATTCATATAATTGATATAAAATTAATAATACCAGGACTGTTACAGCAAACATTCAAAAATACTCAGCTCAATTCTCTGTCTTAATATTAGGCCACAATAATTATTTGGCATCTTTTATTTTTAATCAATCCGAAAAAAAATTTTTTAAAGAACACATTGGGTAGACACAGTAGTATATTCTGTTTATATTCGTAAAAGTGTCTGTTACACTTTTCTTTTTCTTTCCTTTATGTTATCTTATTTTCTAATAGCAAAGTGAAATGTGAAGGAAGGAATTTGGAGTGGATTCCAGAACCATAGGTTTTTTAGGTATTTAGGCGTTGACAAGTAGAAAGAGAAGGTCCACTTGGTCATGTAACATTCAGCGTCTTCAACTCTATCATTCTTTCAGTAAAACTTATTTTGAAATGAATCAATAAAGTAGTTATTTTTTTCTCAAAGCAAATGTGTATACCTTGGCTGCAATCATTTTAAAGCAAAGAACCTCTCATTGGATATTATTACTTTAATTTTGCACAAAATTACATTTAAAAAGGAATGTAAACAGTTGTCCATTTTATAAAGACAGATTCTAGAATATATTTTTTTTCTTTTTATTTTCTTTAACAGACATTTTGACCTTCCTATGAAGCTCAGCTAGAGAGGACATTGGCAAAACTTTGTATGTCCTCCTGCATAGCTTTTGATGAGAATTTAATAAGACAGAAAACAGTACCTTGCCAAGTATTAACTTTAAATCTCTTATTTACTTTAGAATTTCAAGATTTATGGAATACCACAAAACCCAGGGAGATGACTCACAAAGAACTGGAACTTTCTAGTTTCCTACATTCTTTTAAAAAGTCTTAGCTATTTAACTTTGCTACATAATGCCATAACTAATACTGAAATCAACCCATGAATTAACATAAATTAGTCTTTTTTTTTGCTTCTCACCCTAAATGGTTAATCACTGGCTATCATGTTGAAACGAACTGTTCAAAAGCAGTGGCATCACTCTTTTAAATTACAAAGGCAATACCTATATTTAAGCAGAGAATTAACAACTGTAGAAGTACAAATGCAGTTTTTAAAATAAAGAATTTCTATGATTTAGGATGAAAATATGCTTCATTTCTTTCATGTATATTAACCCTTTCTCCATCTTATTTATCTTTTGACATACTTACCAAATATTACTGTTCGAATCTCAGTTACCCACATCCTAGTATTCTAACTCACAGAAGCAAGAGTCTCCTCCTATTTGGATGCTTTAGTTGAGACTTGTTTGTGAAGCACAAAATCAGTCTGGTTTTATGTTAAGTAGGTGGGTTGCTAATCTGTAAGAATGCCATTCTTGGTCAGGCCTCTATGAATTGTTTGTAAGTACTAAATCAGACAATGCAATCTTTATATTCATTCTGCAATTAGCCAAAATAATTCTAGTTAAACTCTGGTTAAAGATCTCTAGTATGAAATGAATGTAAAGTATTCATTCTTTCTTTATCTTTCTCTCTGGCTTCATTCTAGCTCATTTATTTATTTAAAAATAACCTTCTAAGTTACTTTTTCACTGCTTTTCATGTTGCAGATTGAAAATGTTGATGTCTGCCTTAGTTTTCTAGCAGCCAGAGGAGTAAATGTTCAAGGTCTATCTGCTGAAGGTAAGAAAAAGCACAGTTGTCACAAATGGCATCCATGTTTGTAAAAGACTTTTTATAACGCTAGAAATGTAAAGTGGGAGTACATAGCCCCTTAATACAAGAAAGGAAATCAGTAAAGTTTCCAAAATAATAGAAACATAAATTCAATGGTTGTTAATGTATGCTTTATGTAGGTATGTTCCAGATTTTGCCAAAATTGTTCTTTACATTACCGAGTATATAGGAGGGGGACATATTAACAAAATATCTTTATGTTATTACCAGTTGGTAGTGTTTTTAGAGTCTTAAGTAGATGGATGGATAGATAGATAATGCTGGATAATAAATACAGTATATGGACATAAATACAGTTAAAGTAGTGTAATTAATGCTCAAATATTTTATCAATAACAATTCTGTAATTTAATCAAGTTGGTAGTCCAAGTCTAAATATTTGTTAATTTTAAATAAGTCATCAGGAGTTCTTAAATAATTAGCACTAACAGTATTAATAACTGTTCTTTGTAAAGGCCTTAAAATTATTAAATGTTTAAAAGATCATCACTGACATTGAAATATAGGAAAGTGGAAAAAGAAAACTAGATCTGTTATTTTTTTTTCTGTATTTCTTTTTCTTCCACATATATTTTTAGGAAGCCTTTGCAAAATTTTCAATTTAGTACTATAAATAAAAAACAATTGCTAAAGTTATAAAATACCAAGTCCTTTGAGAGCTGTATCAGCAACAACCATTTTTAATTAGAATTTTATGATTAAACACTTTTTGACAATTTATGTTGCTTCTTGTTTCTACTACAGTCAGTTTACTCTGAAAAGCCTTTTCCCCCCACAGATAGTAGAAATATTAGACAATTCTAAGCTGTTCAAAGTTTGCTGCCATTGGAAAAAGAGGAATTGTGTGAATTCTGAAATATTATGGACATGTACTAGAATTATTTACGTTTGTCACTTTTTCTTCACTGTTTAAATTTTATTTTAAATTTCTTTAATCCTTTATCTGTATATGTCATCATGATGTTTAATATTAAGTTACATATTTAATGGCAAAAAACTTATGTTCAAACCTAACTCATGGTTCTGTTACTTAGAATAAAATTTGATAAAATCCTCCAGGATAATACTTTACTTTCTAAGTGGTTAAAGTTGGTGAGAAATGTTACCATTTATTCGTTTTATGTCTCTTCCATATAACATGACATCTTTTTGTTTTGCTTTGTTTTGTTTTTTCATATTCTTTTTTTTTTTAAATATCTTTATTGGAGTATAACTGCTTTACAATGTTGTGTTAGTTTCTACTGTATAACAAAGTGAATCAGCTATACATACACATATATCCCCATATCCCCTCCCTCTTGCCTCTCCCTCCCACCGTCCGTATCCCACCCCTCTTCGTGGTCACAAAGCACCAAGCTGATCTCCCTGTGCTATGCAGCTGCTTCCCACTAGCTATCTATTTTACATTTGGTAGTGTGTATATGTCCATGCCACTCTCTCACTTCATCCCAGCTTCCCCTTCCCCCTCCCCGTGTCCTCAAGTCCATTCTCTACGTATGTGTCTTTATTCCTGTCCTGCCCTTGGGTTCTTCAGAACCTTTTTTTTTTTTTTTTTAGATTACATATATATGTGTTAGCACACGGTATTTGTTTTTCTCTTTCTGACTTACTTCACTCTGCATGACAGATTCTAGGTGCATCCACCTCACTACAAATAAATCAATTTCATTTCTTTTTATGGCTGAGTAATATTCCATTGTATATATGTGCCACATCTTCTTTATCCATTCATCTGTCGATGGACACTTAGGCTGCTTCCATGTCCTGGCTATTGTAAATAGTGCTGCAATGAACATTGGGGTCCATGTGTCTTTTTGAATTATGGTTTTCTCAGGGTATATGCCCAGTAGTGGGATTGCTGGATCATATGGTAATTCTATTTTTAGTTTTTTAAGGAACCTCCATACTGTTCTCCATAGTGGCTGTATCAATTTACATTCCCACCAACAGTGCAAGAGGGTTCCCTTTTCTCCACACCCTCTCCAGCATTTATTGTTTGTAGATTTTTTGATGATGGCCGTTGACCGGTGTGAGGTGATACCTCATTGTAGTTTTGATTTGCATTTCTCTAATGATTAGTGATGTTGAGCATCCTTTCATGTGTTTGTTGGCAATCTGTATATCTTCTTTGGAGAAATGTCTATTTAGATCTTCTGCCCATTTTTGGATTGGGTTGTTTGTTTTTTGATATTGAGCTGCATGAGCTACTTGTATATTTTGGAGATTAATCCTTTGTCCGTTGATTCGTTTGCAAATATTTTCTCCCATTCTGAGGGTTGTCTTTTCGTCTTGTTTATGGTTTCCTTGGCTGTGCAAAAGCTTTTAAGTTTCATTAGGTCCCACTTGTTTATTTTTTGCTTTTATTTCCATTTCTCTAGGAGGTGGGTCAAAAAGGATCTTGCTGTGATTTATGTCGTAGAGTGTTCTGCCTATGTTTTCCTCTAAGAGTTTGATAGTGTCCAGTCTTACATTTAGGTCTTTAATCCATTTTGAGTTTATTTTTGTGTATGGTGTTAGGGAGTATAACATGATATCTTTTATTAACATAAACCTCTTGCTTTTTATTTATCTCCTAAAAATATATGAATGCCCAGAATGATTTTCTAAGTTGATTAAACATGCATAGTAATAAAATAAGAAGTTAAAAAAACCTCTTTCAATAAGATCATTCAGGTTTACAGGAGAAAATTAATACTTTCTCACTGTAGCTTTATATTGATCAAGCCAACACTTATATGTTATGACCCCTGTGAGGAAGATTTGAGGGTTATAACAATTCAGCCTCATTTTATATGAATAATTCCACGGCATAGTGTGTGTGGCATTATAAACCATCAGAGAGCAAGAAATCTAAGTAGTTTATTAATGTTTCTAAATTCCAAAAAGGAGACGTAAAACCTTGACCTCAAAGGAGGATATATTTTATTGCCAATAGCAAGTTTCAATTAAAATATGATTATAGGTTGTGTAGTGTTATATCAAGCTTTACTTGTATCTCTTTTTCTAATTTTAAAGTTATAACTGCAGGAGGAAAACGTAGGCTCATGTTGTAGCCTACTTTGTGCATTTAATTTTTTATTCAATATTAGAAAAACTTACACAGGAGCCCCATGTGTTAGAACTCGGAATTCCACTTACATTTATTCAATTATGTTATCTAAAGTCATGAGTCAGGTGATCTTTAATATTTATTAATATGTAACATAAATTAAAAATAAAAGAATTGGATCATTAAAAATGGATACCTCTGATGTAGTCTGCTTTTTGGAGGACATATACATGTATTTTTTAAAATAAATTGGTTGGTGGGTGATTTAGAATTGTGCTAACAGTTATAAGTCTAGTTGCTATTATGAGGTGCACCCGTATTATGAGGTGCGTCAGTAGTTATAATGTAGGACAACCAGCATTTAAGTGGCTTTCTTTCTCTAGCTCATAGCCACCACTGTGTTGGTAACAGCTGTGTGTGTTTGTGAGGGAAGCAGAGTGCTAAACCAAATGATTAGCACAAGACTGAGAGCCCATCCATTTCCATGAAGAAACTAACTCTAGAAAAACTGTCGTTCAGGGTCAGCAAAGAACATCACTTGCGTAAGCTTTGTTCTCTCTACGCTTCATCCCTTCCCTCTCTCTCCCTGAAATTTCCAAGCTATTTGGAAATGCTAGCATATTTCAGAAAATCAGATTTGCTTAAATCTGTGACTGAGAAAATCAAGTTGTATTTCTGTCTCCATAGATTGAGCCTAAGAGACTTGCTTCTAGAATTTCATTTGTAAAAAATAATCATTTTCTACGATACTGTTTTTTTTATATTTTCCACTTGATACAGAAATAAGAAATGGAAACTTAAAAGCCATTCTAGGGCTGTTTTTCAGTTTGTCTCGCTACAAGCAGCAGCAACACCAGCAGCAGCAGTATTACCAGTCGTTGGTGGAGCTTCAGCAGCGGGTCACTCACGCCTGCCCTCAGGCAGAAGCCAGTCAGGCCAAAACCCAGCAAGATATGCAGTCCAGGTAAGGAAGGGAAGCGGGGAATGTGTTTAGAATGAATTTATCTTGATACAACTTGTTTTTAATAAGTTTTTGTTTGAGAGTTTGGAAAACGTATTTATGGAGTTGTATCAAAGTGATGGGATTATTTGATTAACCTTATAGAATTTAAAACCACTTTTCTATTGGTTGGATGACCAACACTTATCACTTTTTAGGTGAAATATTTGTGTTTGTTTTCTGAAGGTGATTGTGGTTTGTATCAAAATGTGTGAAATGTCTTTCTTGTAAGTAGTGTATCGCAGTTCCTTCCTTCTACAAATTATTGTTTAGAATGTGCTTTTTGAGTCCTAGTCTCCAGTTGTGTAGTTTTCTTTGGTTGATGCTTTTGATCGATTAAATCGTTAAATCTGTCAAAACTTTCAGGTCTGTTAAACATTGGAGTTTGAGTGTTTGGGAACATACCATTTTGATGTGAGATTGTCTGTGCATGCATGTGTGTGTATACGTGTGTGTGAGTTTGTATACACACATTGTTTGTCTGACTTGAGTCTGTGGGTGCATGTAGACACAGCCGGTGTGGGGTGCTGACAAACCACTGCAGCTTCCTTTACTCTTTCGTTTTTGCTTTTTTCCAGTTTGGAACTATATCAGTCATGATTCAGCTAGAGAAGCAGAATCAGTAAGAAAGAGTGCAAACAGATTTATTTTCAAGAATTGATTCACATGATCATGGGGGCTGGCTAGGCAAGTCTGAAATCCTGAGGGCAGCCCAGCAGGAAGGACAAGCTGACACTCTTAGCACGAGCTGAAACCGCTATAAACTGGTGGAATTTCGTCTCTCAAGGAGGCCACACTCCCGCTTTTAAGACCTTTCAAGGAGTGAGTCAGGCCTACTATCCTAGTGATAATCTAGGGTAATCTCCCTTACTTAAAATCAACTGCTCTGGACTTTAACCACATCCACAAAATGCTTTCACGGCGACACCAGATTGGTGTTAAGTGGAACTAAATAAACCTAGCTAAGTTGACACATCAAAAAATGATCACAGAACGTAATTAAGTTAACAGGTTTCAGGCAAATTACTCATATGTTTCTGATCAACGTTCGGATTATCAGATCATTAGCTCTATGGCATACATAGCTATGATCATTTTTCTTAAGGAGGGCGAATGTCCAATATGAAACTACTCTTTTATCATCTACTAAAATATACACACTGTATCACACATATGTAAATATTTAACTTTTTCCATCTTAGAAGCCAAGCCTAAAACCTAATAATACAGTTTGCCTTGAGTTTGTTTTTGGCAATTAGTATTGACTCAGAAAGCTAACATAAAATTCCAAGATACATTCACAAACCACTTCCCACTTACTGTCAAATATTCAGCAGCTCAGAAATCCCCTTCTCTTTCATCTGTCAACCATCCCTCACTTCATATTAAGCAATATTTCTGTCTCTGTACAACCATGTAAACTCATTTCCTTTGGCAAATTTTACTCATTAGTGAATTATTAATAAAGAAAAATCACAGTTTCACCAAAAAATATAGAGTGTACTACAAAGGCCATGGAGTGATAAGGGATATTTGTTTTTACTCAGTAATGCAGATGTGCTTCTGTTCTTTAAGCTTGTCTTGGTATTTTGTGATGTCATGTGAAATTGTGCAGGAATCAAAGTGAAAAAAACATTCTCTACAGTATAAGTTCTTTAGATGTCCTTAAGAATAGAGAAGAAGAAAAAACAAAATATATTTTTAAAATTTTTTATTATTAATTTTTTTGGGGGGAGTGGTGGTTGGTAGAAAGAGATCTAGGTTTTGAGAACTGCCAGAAATAATATTTCCTAGAGTTTGGTTTAAGCCATTTGAACAGACAAGAAGCAAGAATAGTAGCTGGAAAAATACAGGAAGTGAAGTGGTGTTGTGCAAAGGATGTTGACTCTGGAAGTGAGATGAGATATCATTTGTCATTGCTTTCCCTCACTCTATTTCTGTATCTGCCATGTGGAGTTTCTTGCCCCACATTTCTCAGTGGTTATGACCCTTTGGGGGAAATTTTTTTCTCTTCTTGGTGGATATGCATGGATATTATGAAACTGGATTATATTTTAAAATATAGACCTATATATAATAGGCATGGTCATTTTATACCATCTTGGGGAGAGCTATCTTATTTTTTTCAGTGAAAGGTTAGGAAAAGCATTCTTTTCACCAGTGTCCTTTAATTCTGAGATAGACTCAAATAATTTTTTCTTTTTTAAAAATATTTATTTATTTATTTATTTTTTATGGCTGTGTTGAGTCTTCGTTTCTGTGCAAGGGCTTTCTCCAGTTGTGGCAAGCAGGGGCCACTCTTCATCATGGTGCGCGGGCCTCTCACTATCGCGGCCTCTCTTGTTGCGGAGCACAGGCTCCAGACGCGCAGGCTCAGCAATTGTGGCTCACGGGCCCAGCTGTTCCGCGGCATGTGGGATCTTCCCAGACCAGGGCTCGAACCCGTGTCCCCTGCATTGGCAGGCAGATTCTCAACCACTGCGCCACCAGGGAAGCCCAATTTTTTCTTTTGATAAATTGGATTTAATTACTTTTTGGATTGTTAATTTAATAAATGCACAGTAGCTACTGTACTAAAGGTAGTGCTTAGTTAAGACCATGATAAAGAGGAGTGCCAAGTCTTCATTTTAACAGAATTTATTCTATGTTTTGGAGAATGTTATATTTCAGACATTAATACTTATTTCCATTTGTATAGATCTGACATAGTGAAATAGTGTATGAATTATTATCTATGTGAACTTAAATATAACAATGTATCTAAGCATTTTTCACAGCCTATATTGATAGTATACATAGGAAAGGAATAAGTGTCTATACAATAGAACCAAGATAATTAACATGGAAAAGAATCTCAGTGATACATTATCTTCATTTACATGAGATGAGAGTCATAAATCATGATTTATGAAGCCTTTCTGTTGCTTCCAAGGCTCTTCCCAAGTGAATAGCTTAAATGACTGGTGGCTATATTATTGTGGATATTTAGCCAGAAAAATGTTCTTGTATTTTTCTCTGTAGACCTAAAATAATTTTAGTGCACATTGTTTCATGAGAGTATTTTTGTTTTGTTCCCTTTGTTTATTTAAAGTAAATTGACATAACTCTCTATATTTCCACAATATTTATTTTATACATTAAGAATTGCTCATTTGTTTTGCTCTTTTGAGAATAACCCCAAATGTTTTCAATCAATTTGAACATCTTTCATTTAAACAGACATTTTGATCTAAAGGTTAACCAGTAAAATATACAAGAGAGAAAATAAAATGTGGACCAAGAGACGTAGAATGTGGATAACAAACTCTCCTCTTCTGGCTTCTCAGCTTCCTCTCCACTCTTGAGTGTGTGTGTGTGGGTGTGTGCGCATGTGAGCGAGCATGCGTGCCTGTGTGTGTCCTGTTCAAGGACTGAAGATCTCCTTGTTAAGCGCTCACCTCTAGAATCAGACTGCCTGCACTTGGATCCCAGTTCCACCACTTCCTAATTGTGTGACCTTGGGCAACTTACCTAACCTCTCTATGCTTCAGGTTCTCATCTGCTAAAAGGGTATAAAAAATGGCACCGATTTCATGAAGTCGTTTTGGGGGTTCAGTGGGTCAGTATCTACAAAACTCTTTGAACATACCTGTCAGATGTCACTCTTTTGCTCAAAGCCCTGCCACGGTGTCAAATAGACTAGGCTTGCTCCCCGCTTAGGAAATATGCTGTAGCTGATTCCTTTGCCTGGAATGCTCTTCCTCTGATAGCCATTTGGCTGAATCTCTCACCTCCTTCAAGTCAACCGCTCCAGTGTTGCCTTCTCACTGATGCTGACCTTAACTTCTCTTTTAACACTGCACGCTGCCCATCTGCACTCCACATCATGGTTGCTGTAGTTTTCCTTCTTTTCTGTAGCTCTAATCCCTCTCTAACCTACAACTTATTTATTATATTCATTGTTTATTATTGCCACTTCCTCCCCTCCAGAATGTAAGCACTGTGAGGACAGCAGTATTTTTACATTGTAACCACTTCTATATTTCAGGGGATTAGCCCAGAACCTTACACACAGTACGTCCTTAGTAATGATTTCTGAAATGAGTTAAGTAAGAGTGAATGAATCTTTCTTATAGCTGCTTCTAATTTTAGGTAGGGAAACTTTCTAACATTCACAGTTGCAATGGTACATCATTTAAAATGAGAATTGTGTGTATTACAAAACTGCTATAATAAAGATAAAATGTTCTTGATTCTTGGGTGGTCATGATATTGAACTACAGTTAGTTTCAGAATGATATGTAGTGGAACCATCAGCCCTTATCCAGATGTGTGGAACTATTTGCTTCCATCCTCGTTGATGCCTGACTATATACCTCTTTGGTCTTTTACCTATTTATTATAAATATTTTGTTCCCTTTGTTTTCTGGCTGTCATTCATTAATTCACTGCTGTCAGTGTTGCTTGCCTCTGTGGAGTACCATTCCTTTACCAATATGTGGTTTCTGTTTTGTGGGATAAGGAAGCAGATTACCAAGATCATTAGCATTTTGGTACCACAAAAAGTAATAGGTAACATGAGTGAAGTGTTTGGGCTATGAAATATCATTGATAGCTTAAAGGCTTGCATGTTTATAACTCCTGTCTTCTCTGTCATGTTTGGTTTAGACAACGAAAGAAGGTATCTGATCTAGTATTAAGAAATGATGCCTCTAATTTGCAGCTAGTACAGAGTTTAAAATTTTTAATTAAAGGCTGGTTAAAAAAATGAATGCCATAACTAATCTGACACAAACGTATTATCTTTAAAATGTCCAAATTACTAATTTGTTAATAAATAATATTAATACAAAAGTCCTTACCTTGTCAACATAAACTAATATTACAAGGGAGAAAATACTGTTGAAAGACCTACGTTCTGAATTAACCCTAAAATGGCATGGTTGGTGTAAGTTTAGTGTTGATATGTGAGGGTAGTCTTCTTCCTTGATCACTGATCTGTTTATCATTTGACTTGAATTATCCACTTGCAGTATGTGTATTAAAATAAAGCTGCGACTCATTCTAAATTTCCTCAGTCCTTCAGCAATCTCAAAAATTTGAACATATTTCATATAAAAATTAATTTTTCTCTATATCAGTGATCTTTGGAAGGACTTTACGTAAGTAAAGTTTAAACATTTTGCTATATTAAAGAATGTTAAGTATCCTGTTTGCATTTATTTAATATAAAATATAAAATCAATTTCTTTTATTTTTCTGGCTTTTCATTTTATTTTGAAAAGAGTATATTAAAGGCCCTTTGTCTAACCAACTGGAAAAAATATGAGAACTGTTTTAATATAAAGTACTAAAAATCTTATATAAGAGTTGCGATCATAGTTATTTTCTATAGGCATTAACCAGGAGATGGGGAAAATAGTACTTCTTATTCAAAAAACAAGGTAGACATGAATCCTATAATTTTCAAACTCAGAAAATGTATTTCCATCAGTAAATATGTCATAGACATTCAGGATATTTCTGCTAATCATATTTTTACATATGTGTGTTTTGACAGAATTCTCGTTGACATGAAAAGTAACAGAAAGTTCAATTTCACCAAAACCGTACACAGTGCCTGGCACGTGAGTCCAGCCAACACTGAGCAGAAATCATGTCATGAATGTCTAATTTTCCTGAGAATATCTAGTAAAGCATTATAGTGAAAGAAAATTATAAAATGAAAATTCATTTTTCTTATGTACTGGTCTGGTTATACATGAGATGTTAGGGTAATAGTATACATAAAAAATGTTTTCTAGGGCTTCCCTGGTGGCTCAGTGGTTGAGAATCTGCCTGCTAATGCAGGGGACACGGGTTCGAGCCCTGGTCTGGGAAGATCCCACATGCCGCGGAGCAACTGGCCCCGTGAGCCCCAGCTACTGAGCCTGCGCGTCTGGAGCCTGTGCTCCGCAACAAGAGAGGCCGCGACAGTGAGGGGCCCGCACACCGCGATGAAGAGTGGTCCCCGCTCGCCGCAACTAGAGAAAGCCCTCGCACAGAAACGAAGACCCAACACAGCCAAAAATAAATAAATAATTAATTTTTTAAAAAAAGTAACAAATGAAAAAAAATGTTTTCTATTTGCTAAAAGTTTAAAAAAGGGAGGTGATTTTCCTTAGAATACAGGCCTTTTAGCTTAATTTTTGTCTACATTATTAAATGATTTCCCATCCCACTATTAAATAGTTGGTGAATTGTACCAATCCCAAAACAGTGATTTTTGAATCACATGAACAAGTATTTTTATATTATAGAGAATTAAAACATGTAAAAAAGAAACAAAATGCATGTGAAAGTGTAGGTAAGAAATTACATAGATAGGTGATAGAGTGTTAAAGGCAGTGATAATAAGTCTTTCTCAACTAAAATAAGAGCTATTTTGGGAATTTGGGAGATTATGATCTCCACAGAAAATCATTTGCCCTTCTGCTTTTCATTTTGTAGGAGAAAGTCAAGAATGTGTCTACTTGCTGTTTAGATGAACTTGCTCCTTCCTATAGGACTCACAAGTCAAATTGCAAAAATCTCTGGGCACATGCTATTTGAGTGACTTGTCTATTCCCTTTGCAGCCCCTTCTCAAGGCTCCCATGACCCCTGCCACACACATTGCTTTTGGAACCTTCTTCTATGGAGGACATTTGCCTTCCTCTTTTCCAGGAAACATCATTTCCTTCTGGGAGATTCACTCTGAAACTGGGATGGTTTACAGCTTTTCAGCCTGGGGTTATAAATCTTGAGAAGTATATAAGGAAGTTTAATTTAAGATGACAGGAAGGCTCTGGTAATTTAAGCCCTCATGAACCTGGCTTCAATTAGTTGCTTAATTGACTCTGTGTTGTGGCCTATAATGTGCTCTTCATAAAAGACAGGGAATCAATTAAACTTTAAAGAAAATGAAACAAACAAAAACAACATTTATGAATCTCCTTTTAAATAACAGAATTTTTTATTCCTAGAGAGAAATAATTGAAGGGAAAGAAATTATTCTTTAATTGACTGATGGAGGAAACCAAGAGAGGGTGTAATACTAAGAGTATGTACACACACACATACACACACTGCTTATGTTCTGTGCTTCTATTCCATTATTTTAAAAGCTTGACAACCACTCATAGTTCTGTTGTTATGATGAAGCAGCATCTGTATAGTGTTGGTTATTTTAGAGTCAGGCAAACATGGGTTTCAATTCTGCCAACCAATTCCCAGTGATGTGGCATGAGGCAAGTGATTTTAACCTGCTCAAATACCAGTGTTCTTACCTCATATTAGAATGGTGGTAGCTTTCTCAAAAGGGTATTGAGAAGACCACCTGACATAATTTGTGTTTAAAGTTCCTCCTTACTTAGCACAGCCCTTAGCATGTAACAGGCACTCAAACCAGCCACTTTCATCTTTCCTCCTCCCGCTTCTAGGTCATATCACATATATAATGAAATATATTGACCCACATTAAAAAACCTCCAGTCACCCTCATCACTGTTCCTTCCTCTCTCACTTTCTCTGATCAGTTCTGTCCATTACACTTCTAACTTCTATTAAATACATAAATGTAATTCAAAGTAATAACATCCTTATGATTTAAAAATAACGGCCCAATGCTCAGACCTTCCCAAGCCTGGTCTAGCTGCAGAGAGGTAACCCCATTAATTATTTTAGGTATTTCCTTTAGTAATTACTCCCTTATAGCTAAATAAAATACTACTGCCACTAATTTTTATTCATTAATTTGATCATTATCTTTTGATGTACACACTCTCCCATCTCTCCCATCCCCCATTAATATATTCAACAAATGTTTATTCAGCACTTTGTGTGTTCCAGGCACTCTTCTAAGCATTGGAGATACAGTAGAGGACAAAAGAAATCTAAGAATCCTTGCCCTTTTGAAGCTTACATTTAGTGATAGACAAACAATTAAAAACTTAAGTATGTACTAGTAATTGGACAGCTGATGGTAGAGAGGCATAAATCAGAAAAGGAGAAATAAGATGTGTAGGAGCCATATTTCTGCACATTTCAACAGGCTTCTGGGAAAGTCCTCACTCAGATGATACTGAGCAAAGGGGGTCATAGAACCAGCAATTCCACTCCTGGGTATCTATCCAAAAAAACCCAAAACCACTTATTCAAAAAGATACATGCATCCCAGTGTTCATAGCAGCATTGTTTGTAATTGCCAAGATATGGAGGTAACCTAAGTGTCCATCAACAGATGAAAGGGTAAAGAAGATATTGTGTGTGTATATATGTGTATACACACACACACACACACACACACACACACACACACACACACACAGTGGAATATTACTCAGCCATAAAAAAGAATGAAATAATGCCATTTCCAACAACATGGATGGACTTGGAGGGTATTATGCTAAGTGAAGTAAGTCAGGCAGAGAAACACAAATACTGCATAATATCACTTATATGTGGAATCTAAAAAAACAAAACAGACTAGTGAATATTAAAAAAAAGAAACAGATCCACAAATGCAGAGAACAAACTAGTGGCTACCAGTGGGCAGAGTGAAGGGGGAAGGGGCAAGATAAGGGTAGGGGATTAAGAGGTACAAGCTACCATGTATAAAATAAATAAGCTACAAGGATATATTGTACAACACAGGGACTACAGCCAGTGTTTTATAATAACTATAATTGGAATATGACCTTTAAAAATTATGAATCACTGTGTTATACACTTGAAACTTATTGTGTATCAAAGACACACTTCAATTTATTTATTTATTTGTTTTAGAAAGCAATTCTAATTTATTGGTTATCTGTTTTAAATAAATATAGCAGTGTGTACATATCAATCCCAAACTCCCAATCAATCCCCCCCTCCCACCCTTCCCCCCTGGGGGAAGTTTGTTCTCCAAGTCTGTGAGTCTGTTTCTATTTTGTAAATAAGTTCATTTGTATCAATTTTTTTAGATTCTACATATAAGTGATATCATATGATATTTGTCTTTATCTGATTTACTTCACTTAGTATGATAATCTCCAGGTCCATTCGTGTTGCTGCACATGGCACTATTTTATTCTTTTTAATGGCTGAGCAATACACTTTGGTTTGAAAAAAAAGAATAGGCCATAGCTCCTTTAATGATGCTCTAGAGGGATATCAGTCCAGGTAAATTGAGAGACCCCTCTTTGCGGGCATTTTTTTTCTTTGATTATTCAGTTATTATAGTTAAAATCACTTCTTGTTTGTTTGGATGGTTAATTGGTTTGTTTGTGTCTGGCCATGGAGTGGTCATCAATAGTAATTGATATGGGTGTTCGATTACTCTCCCTCTTCTTATATCCCCTTCATCTTATCTGAAATTTCCTAGTCCAGCCTCCCTCAGTCTTACAGGCTGAATCCCCCCTCCATGCGTATAGTAGGATGAGGCTTCTGTGTTCATTTTTGATGGAGAACACATGGAGGCTATGTGTTCCACATCAAAAATACTTCATTTCTTTTCAGTTCTCCAAAAGCTGCTGAAGTCTCTTGGTCATTGATGGCCCCTTTTATCTATCATGTTATCCTTTGCTGTTGCGAACTTAAACCTTAATTATTGTTTATCAACATGTTAATGGCATCACATTCATCGACAGAACCATTCTTCATTCTGATAACTTTGTTTTTTTTTTTTTCTTTAACTAAATAAAAATCAATTAACTGAGCTTAATTTCTCCAGGTAGAAAATGAAAACATCACAGTTGTACTCTATCTTTCCAAGGGAATTGTGAGAATATAATATATTTTAAAGTATTAGACTCTCTCCTAATTTAGAGAATTTAAGACTTGTGCTCTCTGACATAAATGTCTCGATAAAAACAATGGTAAGCCAATGTTTCATAATTTTCTCTTATAATTACCAAATATATGATTCATGTATCATCACAGAGCCATTACTCAGAATAGCTAATTGGTGATTTATTTCTTTAATATTTTACTCCAGGACATTTTGATATCCTGTTTATATATTGCATGAACATTGTCTCCCAAACACTAGAAATTGTTTGGTTCTATTTGATCTTTACTATTTCTGGGGTACTGTCTTCTCAAATAGAGCACTGATAATGTAGAGTTGATTATTATATCTGCAATTTTATACCATATGAAATTATTATGTATTAATCTGTTTTCCACTAAAATCTGTCTTAAAGGTTCAACTTATTGTCTTACAATGGAGAAATGCACCTGTCACAAAAACTGTGTCAGTATAATTGTGTCAGTATGACCATTGAATATTTTCCTGTCATCAGGTCTACAGAGAAAGACAAATTGTAATCAGGGGATGACTGGGTGAGCATAGAATTGAATTTGGGGGACTTGCATGTTTCTGCAGCTGAGATAGTCTTGCCATTGGTTGAGTCCTTCTTCATTACAAAGCGCACTGTCAACATTTGCCTCTTTACACTCCATTTCCTGTGCTTCTGCTTCTGACCACCCTCATAGCCCCCACCCCTTTCTAAATGACTTCTCAGTCTCAAAAGATGTGTAAATAAAATCAGCTTTCTCTCCTCACAAGTGGGGGCAGACTCTAGACCAGAGTCCACCATCAGAGATGTTTTGAGACCCCAGTTACCCCTAAATGATATGAAACTGACTGTATTAATGATTACATTTGCTTTGCAGCAAATTGAGAGGAGCCCAATTATAAGGACTCTCTAAAATGGACTTTCTTATAGATCTTCAAACATTTATATAATTATTTTATAAGTATAATAATTAAGTTCATTTTCATGAACGTGGGTACTAGGAAATAGTTTAACATAGTTTGTGCTTCCTACAATACTTTTATTTATTTACTTATTTATTTATTTTATTTTTGGCTGCGTTGGGTCTTCATTGCTGTGCGCGGGCTTTCTCTAGTTGTGGCGAGCGGGGGCTACTCTTCGTTGTGGTGCGCGGGCTTCTCAATGCGGTGGCTTCTCTTGTTGCGGAGCACGGGCTCTAGGTGCCCAGGCTTCAGTAGTTGGGGCACACGAGCTCAGTAGTTGTGGCTCGTGGGCTCTAGAGCGCAGGCTCAGTAGTTGTGGTGCACGGGCTTAGTTGCTCACGGCATGTGGGATCTTCCCGGACCGGGGCTCGAACCCGTGTCCCCTTACTTTTAAAATCTTCAGAAGTATTAAATAATCCAGATTTTTTCACTCGTCAGGGTAGTCTTTGCCAAAGTTTGTTTACATTTTTAGCTTAAAAAAATAGTAATAACCTATATGGGAAAAGAATCAGAGAGAATGGATATATATATATGTATATCTAAATCACTTTGCTGTACACCTGAAACTCACACAACATTGAAGTCAACTATATCCCAATATAAAATAAAAGTTAACTTAAAAAAATAGTTTTGTGTAGCGGTATTCAGGGTCCAGTTTTTTTAAGGTGGTTGCATTAAAATGGGCTTTTAGAATGGAACACTGAATGCATTGCGATATAATTTTACTCCACACTGAAAGTTGTAAATGGAAAAGATCCATGCAGCAGCATAGTGTTTTGAGCTACATGTAAGTAAAAGCAGTGTGAAAATCTAATTTATGGTAACATTGTGAGAGAAATGTGAGCCTGGTTTCCTGAGTTCTTTATCTTGAAGTTCTCCATTCCTAAAAGAGCGTGAGACTTTGATGCAGTAATATCCTAGCCAGGCATCTCCCTCTTTAGTTACTGTTTTGAGATCCCACAAAAGCAGACCATGCAGGTGGCCTTATTAACTGTCAGTTGAAATTTAAGATAAGACAGAGGTTATAATAGATTTACATGCCATATTTCACTAATGGGATAAGTTATCACAGTAACCTGTCTCACGTGTAATCAGGATGATATTTCAGCCACCCAACTGCTAAAAAGAAACACATGTGGATGAAGGCTAAGCTTCTGACTCATTTATGGATTAGGCAATAACTGTTTTTAGTGAAGTCTCAGCAAAATTTATGTATAGAGACAACATATTTTTATCACATACTCTGATGTGAGTATAGTTGTTACAAAATGTCTTAAATATTTTTGAAGGAGCGTATATGATTTTAAGGTACAAAAGATATTTTGCAGAAGTGGCCGAACACTTTCCTCTTTTTTAGAGCTATTAGCTTGTCAGTTATCATTTTATAACATTGAACAAGGACCCTACAGAAGGGAAACTGTATATACTAAAGGAAGAATTTGGTTTAAAGAATTCTTTAAATATTCATTCTGAAGGTACGGTTTCATTTCTAGCAATCATAGGATATATAAGGAAATGTATTTCAATCTATCTCAGCCTTAAAAATATTAGTGAATGTGTTCTACTATCTTCAATGTTTGTTATTTTATATAAAATCCTTAGTTTAAGACTTTCTTCCAACGTACTTAATTATAATACATTTTGGGTAATTTATCCCTAATTTTCTCTCAAGCCATTTTTAGTAAATTTGAAAGGAAATGATTCCTGTCTTCTTCACGTGATACCATCTTACAAAAGAAAAGTATGATTGGGAGGTAAAAAACTTCCACCAAAATTTATGCCCAAGAAATTTCTTACCTCATATTGTGTAATTTCCTTCTTTGTATTCCTCCTTGGTTCCTTGGGAATAGTGTTGTTAGTAGAACAAATGTGATTTTATGATTAAGCATTTTTTCTCTTTCTTTGGGAATCAAGAGTACTAAAGGTGTGACTGTAGAGGGGTTGTGTATAGGGATTTCCACTCCTATTCGTGTGACTCCAAGGCTGAAGTTAAGTAGACTGAAGGGAGGAAAGATGGTTGATTCTAAAACAATTTTCTGTAAAATCTCTTAATATAGATGAGTTATAAAAACCTACATAATATGAAAGATTGCTCTGATAAACATAGTGTATTATCATATTTATAGTAAGTACATCCATTTTAAAAATTACTGTTTTGTGCTTATTTTTATGTTTTGATGAACCAGTCACTGTGTGTAGTCCGTGAATACCACATGGCTTAATGAAAAACAATATTGTTCTAGTGATCTTTCATATATTACCTTAGAGCACAGGGTTCTTTCTTATCGGTGGTTCGAAAGTTCAGATGTGACCTTTCAACAAATAAAGATTCAGCCCCCACTGTGTGCCAGGAATTATGCTAGATGTGTAGCTGAGATCTGGTGATGCTTTAACCTTTTATTTCGCCCATCATCTAACAGAGGACCTAGATGTTCAAACAGGTGGTTCAGTGAGGTGTGCTAGCTACTCCAACAGAGTACCAAAGCCCATACAAAGGCACTGATGAGGAAAATGCCATTTCACTTTCAGGAAACTGCCACCTTTCGGCCGAGCAGAAAGTGAAAGTGAAAATGTGTTCTGGGTATCTCTTGCTGTTTAAAATATATTGGCACAAAACAATAACGATTTTATTATACTCATGGATTTTATGAGCTTAGGAGTCAGACAGGGCACAGCAGGAATGGCTTGTCTCTACTCCACTATTTCTGGAACAGGGAAGGCTGGAATAGCTGGAGTGTCACAGACTGCCCCGAGGCAAAGCACCTGTGGTTGGAGAATCCACTTCCGAGGTGACTTCCTCACTCACGTGTCTGGAACAGCGACTACATGTGGCCTCACCGGCATGGCTGTCTCAGGGACATTGTACTGTGACCCAACTGTATTGTGACCCAATAGTTGAAGGACTGACAATTCCACCCAGCTTCAAAGGGAGGGTGGGTGGGACAGAGATCTCACCTTTTAATGACAGGGGCATCAAATAACTGATTATAGCTCTGGGTTTAAATTGCCACAGGGCATGATGAGAGGGAGGCTAGAAAGGTAGGCAGAGGCCAATTCATGGGGGCTGTGGATGCTCCAGTTCTTTCTTGAAGGTAAAGGAAGTTGCTTCAGGAATTTTCTTAGCAGAAGGAAAATGAGGCTGCTTATAACTTAGGAACATGACCTTGGTGACAGGGTGGAGAAAAATGTGCTTTGGGGAGAAATGTGAGAGGGTGCAGGTTTGTCATACATTATAGCTATAGAGGCAAGAGTTTGAACAATTTCATGTTAATAGGCGTGAGGGTGGGACTGAGGAAGATGGATTTGGGGACTGTTTGGAGGTAAGGGCCAAAGAAATCATCACGTTTCTAGTTTTGTTGACTCACTGGTGATGATGTATTTCAACAGGGAAAAAATAGTAATGCTGTGGTGGAAACAGATGAGCAGGAGATGCAGAGAAGGAAGTTCAGCTTTGGCCTTCATGAACTTGACATTTCAGTGGGACTTCTAGATGGTGATATCTAATATGAGACTCTGGAGCCCAGAAGAGTGGTCACGGCCAGATATATGGACCTGGGAACATCGGCTTAGCAATGTTTTGTTGATTGAAACTATAGAAATGGAAGAGATTACTCAGGAAGAGAGTATAAAGCTAGGGAAGAAAAGGAGGGCTCGGAACAAAACTCTGGAGACTACAAACATTTATGGGTCAAGTGAGCAAACAAGAGAATTCCTTTTGTTGTTCTGCAATATATTCAGAATTATGGAGGCCTGTTTGCTACCTTCTTAAAGGCAAATTATTTTTGTTGTTGTTATCGAGGACTGCCTCAATTTCTGACACATTTTACCCCTGTCTTTCAAATTAGTTGTGACATTTAGAGTGCAAATCTAACACAAAACTGTGGTTGAAATATTAAAACAAATATACTCTAGCATTAAGCATATCAAAATTATATTTTCATCTAATGACTGTATCACAGAACAGAACATTTATGAAATTCTGTATTTGAGATACTTTGGGGATTATGTACAGTGTTGAGAATTGTAGGTTCTGGAAGGCTCATCCTGTGCGTGTTGTTTTGGGAATGGTGGCTCTTGGATGTCCTATTGGGGCAATTTTCTGATGATTCTTTGTAAGATTAGTACCTATAGGGCTTGATATTGTTGAGTTTAGAAAACAAGAAGAGTGAGTAGTATCCAGAGAGGTTTGAGGGAGAATAAGACAATTGTATTTGCTTGCACGAAATCGGGTCTCAAAGTAATTATAAACCAGGAGACTGAGAGCCAGAGTTAAAAGCTCAGGCACTGTCCTGAGATGTCCGGGCTTGTGGGTCTTAGAGTAAGAATGTAGTAGCATCAAAAGTGATAGGTGGGACCAAAGAATGTGGTGTTGAGAAGACAACCAAGCACAGGAGGGCAGGGTAGTTGTAGGAACATAGGAAGTTATGTTGTAATGAAGTCACCAGACTATTTATAGAGCCTCACATGGGGGCTTAGTGAACCCAGGGACTCCCAAGCGTACATCTGAATCCCACTGAATTTTCTTTTTAACTGTTCCAGCACTTATTTCTACCAGACACCCTTCTAAGTGATCTACAATTTAATCCTTGTAAAAACCTTGAGATAGATAATATTGTCATCCTTATTTAACCCCTGAGGACACAGGCACAGAGAACAGTTGAGCTGGGATTCAGGTAGAGTATTCAGGCTTTAGGGTCTGTGCTATTAACCAATATGTTAGATCTTTACTACTGGCATTTCAACTTAATAATTCACAGAAAATAGATATTTGAATGTACCACTTTCTGCACACTTGCCTAATATTGTTGTGTTTCTCCGTCCAAGGTTGAAGTCAGTTCAGTTTCCATTAAATACCAAATTGTATTTTTTAGGAAGGGTTTTGAGTTGGAATACATGGTCTTAAGGGTTATACTTCTCAGAGTGAAACAGTCATCCCTGCATTCTTAAACATAATTTTCCCAAATTAAATCATTCTAGCACATTGCTGATACATGCCGGTGGTCAATAAAAACCTTTTATGAGCTTTTTTTTTTTTTTTTTTATAGCTACTTTTATTTTTATTTATTTATTTATTTTTGGCTGTGCTGGGTCTTCGGTTCGTGCGAGGGCTTTCTCTAGTTGCGGCAAGCGGGGGCCACTCTTCATCGCGGTGCGCGGGCCTCTCACTATCGCGGCCCCTCCCGTTGCGGGGCACAGGCTCCAGATGCGCAGGCTCAGCAGTTGTGGCCCACGGGCCCAGCCGCTCCGTGGCATGTGGGATCTTCCCAGACCAGGGCTCGAACCCGTGTCCCCTGCACTAGCAGGCAGATTCTCAACCACTGCGCCACCAGGGAAGCCCCAGTAAAAACCTTTTAAATGATTTATTAATTGGTGGATAATGTCAATCAATATATGCTTATTAGAATAAGTGGAACACAAAACTAAATCAAATTTCTCAATATCTATGTCTGTCTGCCACTTTAAATACCTTAGGGGTGTGAAGTCAATTTCTTATTTATTAATTTATTCAATATCCAAAACTATTATGTGCTTTATAAAAGAGCTATTATAATAAGACCATAAAGTAATCTTTATCTCTGCTGTGAAAATGGATTTATTCACCTGTGAATATCCATCTTCCTAGTATTTCCTGTTACTTTATTCACCCTTTGACTAATGACATAACTTAAAAGTGGAGTCTTGATTTTTTTTTTCCCTTTTTACACGCTATCAGGGATGTTAAATCTCTTTTTCCTGCCCTCTGCTCCCATGTAACTGTACTGTGCAACCCAAGCCAGAGGCCCCAGAGCCATCTTAGATTTTTCCCTTCAAGTCCTATGTCCGTGATTATAACTTCTCTCATTAATCATTTACTCTTATTTCCTGTGCCTCTGCCTCCATTGAGGCCCTCATCAAATCTTTCCTGAATTGTAGCAGTGATTTCCTATGTGGTCTCCTGGTTCCAGGCTTGCTAAATATCCCAACCTCTTTCGTCCCCCCAGTTTCTTCTTTACATATCAAAGAAAAGGACCTCACTAATCTGGGAATTTATTATTTACTCTGCAATTTAAACCTTTTGGTATTCTCTGCTGTGGTCATGACAAAGGCTCAATTTCTTAGGAAGTTACTGTGGCTCTCCAACTTTTTACTTGGGCAATTAGTAGTTGTTAAAAGAATATTTTAACTATCATAGGAATTAAAAACCAGTTAAGGCAATTCAAATATTAACTGCCTCAACTGAGTTTTTTTTTTTTTTGAAAGAACCTTGATCGTAGCCAATGGAGGTAAAGAATGATAGACGTGTGAGGCTCAGATATTACGTTTTGGTGACTTTTAATGACGCACATGTCTTTATATCTGGGTCCAATTTGATTTTTGAAGATGAAAGCTAAGGAATAAGATTATATAATTTTTACTTCTGCATGGAAGTCCACTCTTAGAATAACTACAATAGAAATAGAACCTTCCACGAAAATCTTGCACTGAGCCACTCAAAATCTTCTTAACAATATTTGATGAGAGCATAAGGAAGAGATCGAGTAAGTTTTTACTCTCATTCTAAGTGTTCTAATTAATAAGGGTTGCTGGAATCCTAGCCAAGGATTTTGAGGCTACCACAGGACTCAGCAGAAAAAAAGTTCTGTGATTGATTAATTAGTCATGTGTGCAATGAACATGGGAGTGGCAAGTTATAAATAGTATGCCATAATTTTCTAGCTCTTACTAAAATGTGGCTTAAACATTTAAAAGATAGTGTTTACTTGGAAGATTTTTGAGAATTGCTTGGACACTAAAAACATCAGACCATTTAAAATTTGTTTTACTGTTTATTTCCGATTTCTACATAAAGTCATCTGTGGAATGAAATTATTTAAAATTCCCTATCTAAATGCTGAAGAGTATCTATTGAAAGTAGATTTATTTGACACTGGAAGAGATGATACTCTGAAGGCAATATAAAGTTATTATCATAATGTCTTGGAGATACAAATCCAAAGGGCAATGAATTAATAGCAAAAGAAGCATTAAAGTATCACAAGTTGTGCTTTGCAAGAAAATGATATGATATACTAGAACCTAGCACAGCTTATAGAATCCAACAGAAGAAAGTTTAAATTTCAGTACTATTATTTATAAGATGTATAACTTGTACAAGTTACTTAATGTTTAAATGCGGTTTCATATTTTTCAGTCAGGAATAGAGGATCACCTTTGCAGGACTATTGTGAGGAATAAATGAGCAAATAAATGTAAACTGTCACTTGATAAGGACACAATGAAGACAAGTGTCTTCCTTTAATATACTTCTGATAATTCCATTCTTAAAACAATTTCCCTTGGTTAAAAGATGGTGATATAACATACCATTTTTTGATAATACTACCCAGTAAATAGCAATCAATAGTTAATTACTGAACACGTACCAACCCATGATAGGAACTGAGAATGAAGAAATGAACATACCGTAATTACTGTCCTGGTGAACAATGTAATCTGTTCAGGAGATAAGCATTTACCCTGATAAATTTCCGTGTTAACCTAATCCTTAGAGATGAATAAAGACCTGGGGACTAATGGAAGACAAAACTAACTCTACAGGACTTGAGAAATGCCTCAAGAAGGAGGTGACACTTGAGCAGGATCTTAAAGCAGAAGTAAGATTTCATAATGTGGGGAAGAGAAGCCATGGTGTTTCAGATGAAGGAAACCTCATGAGAAAAGCCATGGAGCCGGGGGAGAAGAGGCCTCAGGCCAGAAGCAGAGGTGTGATGACAGTGGAGAACATGGGATGGAAGATGTGTAGAGGAGATGAAGCTGTAAGAGAGTCTGAGGAGACACACGGAAACACTCAGTAAACCAGATCACAGAGCTTGGACTATATCCTACAGACAATGGGGAGTCAACAGCAATTTCAAAGAAAGAGATTGACATCTGTTCTCTCTTGGGAAAGAAAGTTCTGTTAGTTCTATTGACTGTGAGAAGAATGATTGGATTTGGTTGGCAATAAAAAAGGGATAATAACAAAGGGACTAGTGGAGGGGCATTATTAGAGTCCATGAGAGAAATGACACAGAGGTAAAAATGGAGTGGGTCATGTCAAGGAAGACAACTCTTCTTTGTTCAATGGAAAAAAAAAAGTTGGTGACACTAAATTTAAATAACAAAGTCAAAGAGAGAGAGATGATTTGAAAGAATAATGTGTTAAGGTTTGAACATTTTGGGTATATCTGGGAGAAATATAGCTGATAGATCCAGGTAGAATATATAGGAGATAATGAGATACTTAGAAAAGAGGCTCTGAGTTTAGAATTGAGATTGGAGTATAAAATACAGATTTGATATAAAAAGAATGGAGGGATATACTAGCTGATACCTAGGATTATGGCTTTGAAAATATTCATGGGCATAGTACAAAATTTAGAAGGGGTGATGGTGAGTGGACCTGTGTCTTGGAAGGAGGAGGAGTAGCTCAAGAGACAGCGGTCGTGTTAAGAAAGCTAAGTGAGTTGAGGATTTCTAGAGGAAGGAGGGTGTCAGCACTGTCTAAAGCAGCCGCAGCAGAACAGAAAATGAGGCATGGCTTGAGATGTTTAGGTTATGCTCTTTGACTTTGGAAACAAGTGTTTTTCTTCCAAGCTTGGACATCTGTGGATGTTCTGTAGAGCACAGCTTTTATTATGCATAGGAATCCTGTTAAAATGCAGATTCTGATTCAGTAGATTTGGGATGAGACCTAATATTCAGTATTTCTAACAAGGCCCAGGTGATGCCATTTTGTTCGTCTGTGGACAATACCATGAGTAGTGAGGCTCTGGTGGTTAATAAAAATAGGTGATTGCAATTCAGGATCGGTTTACTTTGAGAAGCTTTCTTTCCTTATAATAAATGGATATTACTGTTCTACATGGGGATTTGCACTGAAGCTGTATTGGATAGTTCTGGCAGTTTGGATCCTTCTGTGTATTGAACACCAGATGAGTTTCATCCTTTTTTTTAATTGACTGTCTCTAATCTCCTCCTCTTCCCTTCCATGTTAGGGGAAATAAAAAGCTTTCCCTTGATATTCTACTTTACAGGATAGATGAGAAGATACTTCCTTTAGTAGAACCCACAGTGTGTCTCAAAATATTTATTTTTTGTGCTTTTGTTTCTGATACTTTTTGCCACCCATTAACTAGAAGGACTTTCATTTGACAACATTTCAGGAAAAAAATACATAATCTTCTAACCAGATGTCTGCAAATCCTTAGTTTAGTGGTGTTCTGACTCTATTTATCTACCCCCACTTGCCTCAGAGCTGTGTCTACATGTCCCTTGTGTCTATTTCACTAATAAACTGCTTTGGCTGTACCTATTCACCTGCTTTGTTACTAGCCCATTTGTAAATCTGAAATTAGGGACATGGTATCACAAGCACTGTGGGGGAAAAAATTCGTTTCTGCTGCATAGAGAGCCAGGGCCAGGTATAAAAGGAAGGAAGGAAGGAAGGAAGGGAGGAAGGGAGGGAGGGAGGAAGAAAAGAAAGAAAAAGAAAGAAAGAAAGAAAGAAAGAAAGGGAGCTAGAGGCATTGTGAGACGCGTTGGGGCTTGAGTTAGGTGGTAAACATGAAAATTGAAGGAGAACATAGATAAATTTGTAGAGGTTGAATCAGCATGGCAGGGTATTGATTGCACATCTACAATAACTAAAAAGAAGGAAAAAGGGAAGAGTTGACTATTGAGGTTTCAAGCCCAAAGACCTAAAGAAAATGGTGATCCTGTGTACAGAAATCATGAAATGAAAGGAAGGATCTGATTAGAACTTGGGGGATTAAAAAAAGGAAAATGGTGAGTTTGATGTGGTAATTGATTTTGAAGGTCATGGAAATGGATGTCTTTTATTCAGTTGATATTGATGTCCGGGAGTATGATGCAGATATTAACTCTAGTTTCTAGTAGATTTCATCTGAAATCTTAGGTAAGAATCAAATGAAAGAATGCATACAAGTGTTTGAGGAAAGATGACATATGAAAAAGCATGCTTTTAAGAGATGGGTAATGGAAGAAGTCCTGGTGAAAGAAAGAGAAAATGGACAAGAATGATGGTGGGCAGATCAAGTGAGTTTATTCGTGTGACAGTCTATGAAAGAGAGAAATTTAAAAAGGCAGAGGGAAAAATATGGTCAAATATAAAAATATTAGAATATGGTAAGAGTTGAATCAAACTCTTCTTCAAATAACAGTTTCACATTTATAAGGATAGTATAGAGCAGAAGCCCAGTTTCAAAGAATTAAAGTAGGATGGCTTGGTGCAAAAATATAGGCAACTAGTAGAGTATTCTCATAATAATCAGAAAACACAAGTGGGCAATAAAATCAGATTGATTTTGGCCAAGTCGATTAACCTCTAGATTTTGTTGTTGGTTTTCCACTTCTATACTAGAAATTATGATACATCTTTAAAATCATGGAGGAAAAAAATCAATGAGGTGGCTTCAGTTCCCTGAGGGAAAGTACATTGTTTTATTGGCATCTCTCCTGCTAATATTTGTATTCAATTTGGAGGGTACAGGATAGAAGACATCATGGTGAACCTGTAGGTAGTTCTCTTATTCTTGGGTTGACAAAGTAGACTGATATGTTCACAGAAGATTCTTTTTTTTCACTTTGGGTACTTTTAATTTTTGAATTAATATTTCATTGGAGTGCTTTCGTTTTTACTTTTAAATTGTCCTCTGATATTATTGTTGCTGAGGTAGTTTGGCCGGTTGTAGCCAGTTGTCTCAGTGTCCAGTACAGTTAGAATACAGAATGCACTCTCTGCGAATAAGAATATATCACATATCCACTTGAAAAACAAGTGCTCTGAAAAGCTGTCTAGATATGAGGAATTCTTTATTCCTCTCTAGCCAGGCAGTTCGAAGGCCTGCATACTCCCACCACAGACTGGCTGCACGGAGTAAGAGTTTACTTAGGAAACATGTCACCATCTTAAGGGATCCTTCCCTTGGTTAAATACCCTCTACTTAGCAGCAAAGCAACTGGATTAACAGCAGGGCTCCACATGACCCTTCCACCCTGATTCCAACAGCCCCACGTTGTTCCTGTTTCCTTGGAGGCCTTGGAAACTCTGCGTGTACAACAAACGTGTTCATGCAGAGTCATCACAATTCACCAGCAGAGCGATTCTCCACTCACACGTCAACCCATGACCATCACAGCACGTGTGAACATGTTTAGGCCCACTGAGTCTTACTATATCCTTCAGGACACTAATTTCAGAACCATTAGGTAATTCAGAAATCAGTTCAAATTAAAGCACAAATGTTCATTTTGCTTATAAAGTATCCACTGCTCTTCAAAACTTGGTTTCCATAATGCTTTTTGGTGTGTTTTCAACCAAAGATTGTGATTTAAAAAATCATTAAGAATTGTAATTCAAGAATGCCCAGAAATTGTCATCAGCAGTTGTTCAGTCCGTTTTTGAAGAATTTGACTCCATTTTAATCTCAATTTTTTGCATAGATCTTTCTCTAGAAAAACATCTTGTATTAATCACGTCCATAAAATGTTCTATCCAGGACTAGAGATCAACAATAACTTACTACACAGAAACCAGATATTTTAATCTTTTGTCTTTCAAAATAGTATTTAGGTTAAAACAACAAACTAGAAGGGTTTATAGAAGAAAATAATGACTCTCATTTCATACTCTTTTTTCCATTTGAATCTTTTTGAGAAAGAGATCTTGCTATGGTGTTAAGTCAAGCTTTAGCTTTCCTGAAGTTTTCACTGTCATTTACAAAGGTTGAATTTTTTCTAAGATGGAATAATATTACTTTAAAAATATTAATATTGTCACACAACCATTTTTTAAAATTCGTTGATGACACACTTAAGGGGTCCACAGCATTATTTATTTCATAATATGTTCATAGTCAAAGGTCATGGTATATGTGTTGCATTATCATAATTTTCTAATTTGTTCTTTATACATGTTTATACATGTTCTAATTGCATTTCATTAACTCATAGTTTTCTTGTAAGTTTGTACTTTCTTTCCATGTTCAAAGAATCTCTTTAATTCAATTTCTCTGTTTCTCCTCATACAGTCTGGCAGCCAGATATGCAACTCAGTCTAATCACAGTGGAATTGCAACCAGTCAAAAAAAGCCTACTAGGTCAGTTAATATCTCTAATTTATTGCTTGTTAGTGATAATAAAGTAAATGCCCAGGGATATTTTGTCCTACCATTCTAAATTTTTTCAAAAACTGACATACTTCTGGATGTAAAGGTTAGAGTACCGAATTCTTCCAAGTAGATTTCCATACGCCCTCTTGGGCGTGAACATGTTTGTGTTAGATGATGAAATGGGTCTTGGGTTCTTCTAATTCAGTTTTGTTATACATAGTGCTATGACTGGGCTGAGGTCTAGGTTCTAGGCTTAGAGAAAGTCAAGGAAAAAAATTACTTTGAAGACCCCATTCTTTCCAGGCCACAAATCTGGAAGGAAAACAAGATTGTAATTGCTTTTTGAAATGGGTATGCATTAACTATTGCACATTTTGAAGCAGAAGTGAGAAACATTGGCAGATTTTTGTGGGAAAGTTAGCACCAGGTCAGCCTGAACCATTCTTTTATCTTTAATCATTTAAATTTTTGCTTCTTTATGACATATGTATTTTAAAGGCAATCTGTTATAATAAATGACAGTGCATTATATACTGTTTGGAAAATACTGGTATAGAAAAATGTGTGGAAAGTGATTTTTTTAAATGTTAAGTTACTGGAGGCATGATGGTACAGCTAAGTGAAGCCACAGCAAATGTGTTTTGCCCCCCTGATTATTATGTGGTTATATGTGCCATCTCACTTACTGGGGAAGTATCTCAGTGGTGGTTTACTAGTCACTACTCTAATAATGAATCATATTATGCAGTGTTTGACCACAAGAACTACTTATGATGCCTTGACTTGAGGTTATGTGCTTTCCCCCTTGCCTTGGTTTCCTAAGTTATGTTCATTTCCATAGTAATTAAACTGATTCTGGAAAGGCAAATTAAAAGGGTATTTCATTAAAAATCAAAAGAAATGATATAAACTAGGATGCGCAAAGAACAGTGACCTGCCATGTTCAATAAGCATTTTTTATTACTACTTCTAAGACTTAATGAATATAAAATATATTTTAAGTACTTCTTTGATTTAATAGAACATCTCTTTTTTTGGCTTCATTCTCATTTCTCTTTTTATTACTTTGATGAATGATCTGGAGCTCTGGCTGACTGTCAAATTAGGGTAATGAGACGAGCAAATGGATTTTTTAATTTGCTTTAATTTGTTCTTCTGAGAACTAAAGATCACTTGGCTTCATGGGTCACAGTCAAGATCAAAATGCATTTTAATTGCTTTCTAGAAACAGGTCAAGTTTCATTGCAAGTAGGGCAAATTTTGTGACAAAATTTGTTTATAAATGTGAGTTTGGAATGAACTTTCTAAGCCTATGGCTGTGTCTACAGTACTAGTTCTCAGGTTTATTATGATGGGACATTTGGCCAAATTAATTAGTTGAGTTCCTTCTACATAGTGCAGTCACTGGTACTCAAAATTGCTGGTGTCTGTGGTTATTGTGCTAGACTTACAAACCCTGTAGATCCATTTGAGTAAAAGTTAAATGCTGGAGTCATTTGGAAAAGATTCCAATCTTGTGCATGACACAACCTCTAATTAGCAAAATAGCTGAAGGAACTATTTATTAGCCATATGTATTTAAACTCCAAAATACAGTCAACATTTTGAAACTATTAACTATTCCAAGATATCAACATTTCTGGTCTTAAGCTGGCGTGTGTGTTTTCCTGATGTTCATTCCATTTCGCAATACCTGTTACTATTATAAAATATTTATAGTATACATTTAAGAGTTTGATTTCCTGATAATCTATGGAAATAATGTGTCAAGTAGTATAATAAGGTGAGTTAAAATGTGAATATTGTAGCAACTGATTGTGAAATTGTGATATATCGGGTACCAATATAATAGATGTAAACATTCTTTTATTTTAAATATTTTGTATAACAAGAAAAAATTAATTGCTACATTTATAAGTTATGGATTGTTTTTGTTATTTTTCTTTTAAAATAGAACTTATTAGAGCAGTACACTGTGACATTCACATGGTGGCAGCAAATGCTAGCAAAGATGCTGGCGACCCTTAATATCATGTTTTTAAATGTCTTAAGAGTCCAATATTAATTCTTAATTTCTAGTTTTTCATTTATGCAGATTGAGTTTATTATACATATACAATATACATTAGTATTAGTATAAAATAAAATATAGTAATTGCATATTTTACGCACAGTTCTTGAAATAATTGATACCTGAAATTTTAATATGGAAACTGTTTAAATAGTGAAATAAATAATCCAAACTGATGTTTAATTATAGTTTAAATAAAATAACTGCAGATAATTACCTCCCGTCAAACTTCCCCTAATTCTAATACAGTCTACCTACATTTCCTCATGTCTTGTCCTTCATACACAGCGAGCAGCTAAAGCTACTATCACTGTAGGTGTATTTTAAATTGTCATTCTACTAGCGTAGATTTTCTTCTTCTGAGACCTGCATCCTTGCCGCATGGCCTGTGTGATCAGTTGGCCACACTTGTGAGACAACCAGCTAGAGTCTAGGTGCTTACTTTTGGCAAGAGAGTGAAAGTTTTTATGTGAGACAGATCAGTCAAATATGAACAAACTCATGACCTTGGTCTCCACACCGTGTTTTCGAGTAATTAACTAGCTTAGATACTCAGTAAGCATTTGCTATTTGCAATTTGTATGTAACTTTATTCTTCTTATTATTAATGTACAAGTTCATTTAAGATACAGCCACCTAAGATAAAAACAAATGCCCCGTATATTGAAAAGAACAACTTAACAACAACTGCAGGCAGCTGGTTAATACCCTGAGAATATAATAGATTCTAGTTAAGTAGTATTATTTCCCTTGCTTTTCATGTAGTTGTTACAGTACCTTTAAATCAAAGTTTTATTCATCAGGTGCGTATAGGTATGACTTTTTTAGTTAAAATTACTTTATTTCTAATCGTCCTGCATTATTAATATACTTCGGAGGCAAATTATATCATATGAACCAAGATTTTTCTGAAGATTTTCAAACCTTGTGTTTAGCTATTTGTCACTTAAACCAACATTTTCTGCTGAACGTCGTAAGTTATGATTTTCCCATTAACCCTTCCCTGCTCAGAACCTCCTGTTCCCTATCTTTTTGTAATGTGCAATAATGATGTAATTTTTCTTGTACTATTTCAGGCTTCCAGGTCCCTCTAGGGTGCCAGCTGCAGGCAGCAGCAGCAAGGTCCAGGGAGCCTCCAATTTAAATAGGAGAAGTCAGAGCTTTAACAGCATTGATAAAAACAAGCCTCCAAATTATGCAAATGGCAGTGAAAAAGGTAAGAGTTCGCCCGTTACATCATTAAGGCACAAGTGTAACATATGAGCCTCATAAATTACATGTTAAATCTAGTATTTAAGCAGTGTTTGGAATGGAAATGTTATCAGTGGACTTTCTTATATTGTCTAAGTGCCTCCTCCTGAATTCCAGCTTTCTTCAGGACCTTTCCTATCTGAAGAACACTTTAAGGAAATATAGTCATTTATATTAAAGTGGTTAGTGATTATCCCCAAGTATAAAATCTGTTTCTCAATAAAAGTTCCTCCTGGATGCATGTAAATAGCATTTTCTTTTGTTTTCTCATGTTCTATGAACACTTATCTTGAAGTCATAAACCTATATGAAATGTTTTCAAATCCTTGGTTTTAGTTAACATTAAGTGCCATACGTGTTTGAGGAAGTTAAGGTTGGAGCATCAAAATTTAAGACATAATTATGAAGGGTATTTAGTCTTTGAAAGCAGCAGGACAGATAAATATTATGACCTTAGTTTTTCCTATAAGAGACAAATTATTCATGTTTGTTTTATTTTCTTGAACGAGTGTATGATAGAAATATCCAATCACACATTGATCAGGAAGAAAAGACACAGTGGAAGTGTGTGTTAAAGGCAGATTATATATTAACTACTGTATGATACACAGTTCTCTCTAATGTGCACAGTGCGTATTTAAAGAGGTGCTGGCTTGATGCATATCCCTGTGGAATCTGCATCCAAATGGGAGGATGTGTAATTTACATCTAAACCATGAGAAAATCAAGAACCTCTGCTGCTGGGAGCAGTGTGACCCTGTGAGGGACTAGGGCACGTTGTGGGATTGTGAGGTAGTATTTTCTAATCAGTAAAACTTTAACTTCTCTGTGTAGTATTTAACTCTCCATGCAACAAGACATGAAATTCAAAAGTGACAAATACACTTAGTAGAACAGCTGGCAAATTTGGTTTGACTAATTGAACCAGGTAGAAACTTTTTGGCTCAGATTAGATCATTTCCAATTGTTTCATATGGATGATCTGATTAGACTTCTCTTACTCAGACATGAATTGACAGGGGTGATCTATGAATTATACACTTCCGTGAAAATTTCCTACCCATTAAAACAAAATTGGACAGACCGTAAATCCCTGTAAGCAAAGCAGTGTATCTTGATCCCTGTAACATCCCCAGTTCTTGAGTTGAATGGAAAAAAGAAGAAAATAGTATGTGTTTGGAAGTTAGGATTTTGTCTTTAAAATAAAGAATAAAACCTTTGATTTGAGGGCCTAAGAAATGTTACTGAAGACTTACACTTCTCCTGGAGAGAAAGGGGACAAGAATTTCTTATCAGAAAAACACCTCCCTCATTTTGTGACTTTCCTAGAAAGCATCATACACAGACCTATATGTGCTATGAAATTCTAAGGGAAAATAAACATGTTTAGACATTAAGATATGCTGAGTGGACTGCTCAAGTGTCTGATTTTAGCTACATGATACTACACTTGTATAAGAGTTTTGCAAAAAACGACTAATAACATTGGCAAAGAAACCTAGAAATGCTTTAGATGACCCAACGCTTTGATATCATAACGTATTTTTTGATCATGTGAAATACTTTTTGTATTTCTGGTGTCTAAAAGTAAAAATCCAGAGGTAGCCAAGTATTCATATCTTTCCATAGCCATTCAGCCTCTCTTATGTATGTCTAGGAAGTAGTGCAAAATTAGAAAGTAGCAATATTTATAATAACCACAAGGTGGAGACAGATAACATACATTACAAGGTTTTTGACCATAAGCAGATTTCCTTAGGTCAGTATCAAGAGCAAGAGTTTTCATGGTGAATTAGCCATTACTTTTAATTCCAACAAAGTAAAATTCCAAAACATTTAAAGTGTATGATCTCACATTCACAAATATTTATAATATTATATATCAAATGTTGGCATTAAATGTCTGTAAACTGTCAATAATAATTAAAGCATAAATTGTATTATATAATACAGCCTTCTGGAATTTGTTTTACACGCTATATGGCATTTTCTATTAATGTGGAGTTACAACTTCATATCAGTATATGCAATATCATCTCTAAATTAATCATTGTGTCATGCTATTTTATATTTCCAAAATATTAGCTTAAATTATAGAGCAAACAAAACAAATATAAACATCACATATGAAACAGTTTATAATTTATTCTTTAGACTATTCGAATGGTACATCTTTTTGGATAAGAATGTTTTATTTAACCTTTGACATGGAGATTTTTCATGTTAGCATAGCATATAAAAATATAAGATTCCATCTGATGACAGGTTGATCTCTGTGACAATATAGTTCATACATATCCTAGGCATGGCCAAATAAGGTGAAAATTAAAGAAGAATTTTCAAAGGTTACAATATTATAATGACAGAATTCAGAAATTACTAACTTGAGTATTCTAATTGCCATTCCTTTTTAGTTATTAGAAAGTATAACAGTTAAATTTAATAAATTAAGATATTTTTACTCAAAAGAAATAATCACACTATCTGTAATGTGCTCCCTGAATGCTTCTAAGTGAATATGTACTGTCTACTTTCTTTAAGAAGTCTTAAACGATGAGTTATATGAATCAATTGGGGAATCTCTAGAATTTGTAATAGATAGTATAGGTTTATTCACAATTAAAACAATTTCACTTCCTTATTAAAAAACATACTGTTGAAAGCACAGTAGCTTCTCACATGTATGGGATGGTAAAAATAGCTTATTTACGAATTGTGTGACTTATCTAATAAAGGGAAATCAGTAGAGAATCACAAACTGCATTTCAAAAGATACATCTAATACCATTTTAATAATAATACAATCCAAAAAATAGTGTGCTCATTTCACCAAATGGATTAAAATATCGGTGAACACGGCCATAGATGATCACTTGCAGAGAAGGCTGAAATAGAAATGTTAAAATAGAAAGCAATGCCACCCCACCATTCTGTTGAAATGGAATGTAGGAACAAATTTCTCAGAACAAATGGTGGAATGAAGATAGTATATTGTTTGTAGAAAAGCATTTCTTTGGGGAGTCCAAGTTTCTTCCCTTGGTGACCTGACATGCAGAGACTGACAATGAATAATATGTTCTGACACTAGCATTTATCAATTTGCCCATGCACCCTATGAGATTACTCTAGACAGATGTATGCTTTAAAGAAAAATCAAATATCTTTTCAGTGGAAATCAGGGATGTTGTGAAAAAAAAAAAAAATGCCCTGGTTCATTTGGGCACACATTTTATATGCCTGAAGCAAATTATCTTAAGAAATAATTCTTGTTTTATAAAATCGACGTGATAAATATGAAAAAGGCTTAACAGTTTAGTATTATTAGGAATGTAAATGTCCCTAGCTCTATTTGGAATTCACTTTCTGAATTATCATCTGTAAATACTTATTACTTGACAGAGTTCCGTAGTAGAGAGATGTTTTTCTATGTTGCTAAGAAACATGCCACAGTACCAGAGGGCATGCTCCCATCTCTTTATTGTTTCTCCCATGTGATTCTTACATGGTACCTGTACATCTATGGAAGAGGAGATTTCCTTTCTGTTCTCCTAGGTTCTAATGAAGTATCTTCTGGTGTGAAAGTGTTTTCTTTCATTTACACTCAACATAGATTTAGTGTGATTGATATGGAGAATTGAGCAAAATTGAAATTGAACTTTTTAAAACTATAGGTTTAATGTGAATGTTACATTAGTCGTGGAGTTTTGACAGCTAAAACATAGTTATCTAGTTCTTAGGTACTTTTTTAATTACTCTGAAATTACTCTTAAGACCAAAGAACTGAACTGTTTTATTTCCTTTTCAATGCAATGCAAATATGTTTTACTCATTATATCTCTTTACTGGTGATTTCATTATGTGTTCCACCATGACTTTTTGCTTTATTTCCTTAATAATTATATAAACCTATAATGACATAATTTCAAGTTAATCTTAAGGATTTTTATGAGGTAACATAATTAAGTACATAGATCAAGTGATATGACTAAATAGACTTGGGCATATATGTTGTTTACTTATGTATACATGCTTACATATTGAGGTGTACACGTATTTTATATGCCTGTACACAAATTACATACTTTTTAAAAATCTGGCTGGTGAATTAAAGCTTCCCTAAATTTTTCAATAGTCCACAGAGTGGCACTCTCACATTACAAACGGTACAATATATACATGTGCAGAATGGACAGTGCCCCTACAATCCCCGTAATAGCATTCCATGTTTCTGTTCATCATAAAATTGATGATTGAGGCATTTCGCAAGCCGTCATTTATGGGAGACAGTGTGGTGAGGTAAACAAGGGGCCAGTTGGTAACAAAATATATATAAATTTGAATGCTACTTTTTTTAACTTTCAAAATGTTCAGTGTATTTTGGTATATTATTGTAAAATGAGAGTCTAAGTTAATTATTTACCAAACTAATTGCCATCACCACATTGATCAGTCACTTCCTTCCTTCCATAATGATCTGTGATGCTGAAGTTGTTCTATAATTAGCAGGGACCATACATATCACTGAGCACAATGCCTGCTGTACAGTGAATACTTTAAAAAGAGTGGTGCTGTTGTCATTTTTATTGTTGTTGCTACTTTGTGTGTTGTTACTTTGTGAATTGAAAGCTGGTTTGCTTCCATCCAAACAGCATACTAGTCAGTGAGGAAGAAGAAGTAAACAACTGAGGATGTTCCCTGGTCCTTTCTCAGGCTAGTAGCACCATTGGCAACATAGCACTAAGCTCTGAAGCTAACCTGCCAAATTTCCATGGAGAATCGTCTTTATCTAAACTTCCCATATGCCTGTTGTGACTGCCACATTTACCTCCGTGTATTAATTTTAGAACTAGATTGGCATTTTTCCCAGGTCATCAAAGTTTTTTTTTTTTTTTTTGCAATATGAAATAACTAAAAATTAACTCTCTGACTTTAGATGTTTTCTAAGCAGGAATTAAAATCTATTCTTACATCAACTCAAAAGGATGGTGCCAGTAGGATGCCCCAGGAGATAGTATATAGCTAACTGAATAGTGAGTATCTTGTATCATGTTCTCCCCATTTATATTCTGCTCATTGAGGAAGAAGGAACCCATATTTCGGGGAGTTACCCAGTTGCCTTCACTGTTGTGACAAACATGTGACTTCTGGAGAACCGAACCGGTAGAATTTTTGGGTGCGCAGGCAAACATATGGAAAGAAGGGAGAGTCAAAAGCCTCCAAATTTTGTAGTCACATAAACCTGGGTTCCAGTTTTGGCTTTGTCTTTTCTAAATTTTACTCTATGCATGATTTGGAGCAAGTTACTTTCTCTAAGCTTCAGTTTTCTCATTTATAACAAGAGAAACAATAAGTATATTGTAGATTATTATGAGTTTAAATAAGAGGCATATGGGTAGAAGCTCCAAATGTGATACCATGTATCAAAGTACTTGGGAAAAGTAAGCAGTTGATAAATAATATTATTTGGTTGTAATGGAATTGGTGGTGGTGGATGCGAGGTGGAAGAAGAAGGGGAGGAAAAGGAGAGGGAGTGGAAGAAACTTTCTCTTTGGACGCCAGAGACAAGGAACAGCTATAGGCAGAGAGGCCCTGCAAACGCAAGATACAAGTCTGTTGCAGGAATGCCCTTAAATATGTGCATTAGATACCTGTGCTTTTCCGCCATACCCAGCTAACAGTTCATTTATAGTCAGAAGCTGAGTTAACAACAGTCAGCAATGTATCAGTGAGACCAGGCTACTTACTATTGAATATGTAAATCGCACAGAGACTAGAATTTGTGCTGACCCCCGATCTGTCAGAGCTGCAGAGGCTGCCATTTCAGCAGCTGTTGTTCTGCACCCTTTCTTGTGAGGTGTCCAGAGAGACACTCATTATTCTAATGCTCTCCTGATGCACAGTGACTTATGATTTTCACTCTTCATGAAACCTGAAGCACCTCATTGCTGATTATAGAGAGGAGCTGGGCACAGATTGAGAGTTGAGTTCAGAGAAGTGTCTTCTATGTGTGTACTCATCTGAGAACGATTTTATAGCTTTTGCTGTGACCGTTACGGTAGGCTGGATGTCGATGTCATAATTTAGAGTCCCTCCTGTCTCATTTTTGGGTGTGATGATGTTGAATTTCCTCTGTACTTGAACTGCGATAGCAGTCTATCTAGCTAATGTCGGCACACTTACAGAGCATCCTGACTGGTCCTTTTCTGCCCTCTTCTGTTATCCTCACCAAAGCTCCCAGGCATACAGGGGTAGGAGTCCCCTGGCTTCTTAACCTAGTTACAGAAACACAGAAGATATACGCTAAGTATGTGGCGAAAATGATGAAATAAAAGACATTAGGAAAACCTCTTTTGTTTTTAGTGGTCTCTCACCACAGATTGCCAAGCATCTGGGGGGAATGCAGAACTGACCAAGGTTCCAGAAGTCCACAGAGCGAAGAATATTAATGCTGCAGAGCTATGGAACATTTAATGAATTTAGCCAATTTGGACACTGTCATAAGAAATAACTCTTTAAAGCCGAACATGGTCTGTGACCAGCAGCGTTGGTATCATGTGGAAGGTTGTTAGAAATGCAGAATCTCGGGGCCTCCTGCAGATCTGCTGAAGCACAATGTGATGTACATTCAGTAGGATCCCCAGTGACTTAAGCACACATTAAAGTCTGAGACCGTTATGTTAAACACTTAAAATATCAGACATTCTACGATAATTATAGAGCTTGGGCTCTAGAATCACACATGTGGGATCAAATCCTAGCCACACCACACATTCCTCACTAGCTGTGCACCACTGAATGAGTTGTTTAGACCCTCAAAGCTTGGGTTTACACAAGTGTGAATTAGAAATAGGAGCCCTTCCAAAAAAAGATAGGCAAAGTGATTATGAAATTGTCAAAAAAAAAAAAAATAGGAGCCCTTCCCATCTCATCAGGTTGTTGTGAACACTAATATGAGATAATATAGTTAAAGAATCTTCAATAAAATGCCAGTCGGCATTATTATATTTGTAATAATTATTAATATTATTTTCATTATAGAATAAGAAATATCGCAAATAACTTTTGAGATCAATGTAAGAAAGTGAAGATAAATTCAATATGAGGCCATTATGTTCCTCTTAGCAATATTACAACAGACTACGATTTCATTTTGGGGGTACTTTATTTCTCTCTAACTCTGTGTCCCAATACACGTATGTACATATTTTTAAAATGTAAATAAATAGAATAAATTTTCACATAGTTTCATATAAAAATTCTATATTACTCCTGCCTTGAATGCCTGCATGTCTCCCTTAGCTCATTTGTCTTGATCTTATTTAATGTTGTACAGCCCTTTGTGCACTTCTGATCTCTAGCATTTTCTTTCCCACCTCCTACTCGTTTAACGTTTAATATATGCCATTCATCTTTTGTGAGTCTGATTTCTCTCCTCTGACTTGATTGTAAGGTGTCTTGGGGAGTCTTGCACAGAATAGCCACTCAGTGAATATTAACAGATGTTATGCCTAGATTCAAGTCCTAGAGATTGTAGGAACTGAATAGCATTGATTAATATTTCTGGAAATAGTAGAAAAATAGAGGCATATATGTTGGACAGAAATCTGCACAACAGTAAGGTCACTGTGTGAAATGCACAGGCATGTACACAATTCACTGAACTTGAGAAAATGCATCTTGTTTGGAGATGTTCTTAGTTTCCAGTTGAATCTAGGTAATCGAGAAATAAAGTTTACTTGACAATCCTATTAAAGGCATGAATTTGACATTCACTATTTTTTGTGTTTCTAGAGTCAAGGAATAATGTTATAACTGATAAGCCATTGAACTTCTTGTACATTTGAAAAATAGTATAACATAGTGTTTGACAGAATTAACTTAGAATCCCAAGCTAAGTTCTGTTCTCAGACTTGTCACTTACAAATTGGGTAACTTTGGCCAAGTTCTTTTACCTCTTTGTGCTTCAGTTTCTTCATGTGCAAAATGAGGGTAATAATGAAAATTTTATGCAGTTGTTGGAAGGACTGAGTTAATGTATTTCAAAAACTTAGTTTAGTGCCTGTCACACAGAAGGTGCTATGTGTGTAATGTAGAACGATGCATTACAGGTGTGGTCTTTGCTTTCCTGGACTGTATCAACAGTGCAGTAGAGGAAACAGGCAATCACAGTGAAGTTATCTACGTTTGTCTATACTATTAGCATTGTTAATATAAACTTCACAAATCTATTATATTATTTTAGGCACACTTATTTTTTTTTAAAAAAAACTCACTCACACAAATATTTAATGAAGAATTTAACCTCTTCCTATCTCTAATTTTCTTTATTAACTTTTTAATGTAAATTTCTTCTTCTGAAAAATGGGTAAGACAAGTATTCTATACCAATTGGCTTAATTACCTAATGTTTATCCTGCATTTTGATACTGTTGGAAAAAACATTTAAAAATGAAAGCATTGTAGTTTTAGATCTATGAATATTTAATGGAATTTAATGGTCTCCAATTCCTGAATATTATGAAAGGATTTATTAATAAAATATTTCCTTTGGACATTTCATCAAAAACAGCTTAGCATTTATTTGACAATATCTAGTATGTTAACAGTATCAACGTTGCCTCTTTTACATAAATATCTAATTTAATCATTTGTCACTCCATTTCTCAGAAAAAAAGGAAAAAGAGGATGGAAGAGGGAGGTATTTATGGTAGATGAAATTTAAGGTAAATGACATGACCAGAATTATATAGTTCTCCAGTGTTAACATTTATACTGATATCTCTTAACTCCAAGCTCAATTTTTTTTTTTATTCTATACATTGTTGTAAAATCTCTTTTTGGTTTAGTTTTTCATGCTTAAAAATAAGACTTGTAATCAAGCATTAATCAGTGCTATAACAGTCATATAGAAATTCATATCATAATGAGATTTCTAAGTGGAAAGTAAGTAAACACTAGTGCATTATAAGTACTTATATGACAATTGGCCTTATTTTCTTACAGCCCCCAAAAAGTAGCTTGATTTTTTTAATTAGAATTTAAAGTTTGTTCAAATCACTACAGGAGCCTGCAGGTGTGCTAGTTAAGAGCACAGGCTTTGAAATCAGTTCAGGTCTAGGCCGGGTGACTTCAGACCAGTTATGTAGAATTTTTTTTAATTATTTATAAAATTATTATTTGTAAGAATTATTTGTAAAATATCAATATATACCTTGTAGTGTTGTTATAAGGATTATACATATTATTACACATTTCGTAGTATTACATATTTGTATTACATATTTTATATATTTCTTAGTAGATTATCTGACCCATATAAACATCCCTTTCAATATTTATTTTGTACAAATAAAAACAATATTAAAAAAAAGCTAAATTATGATTCTAAAGCATATTTAATCAGATAAGAATAAGCTAGGCTCCTGTAAGTTAAAGCAATTTCTCAGTATTCATTATTTTTATAGGGCAAGGTGGAATATCCATTCACTGCTATGGGCTACAGTAGTGGCTGGAAGAATACAGAGAATTGCTTAGGGGAGGGAGAGTGTTTTATTCATCTTTAGACCTCTGTGACCAGCAAAATTCATTTGGCTAAGAATAATTTTAGAAGGGAAAAAAAGTGTTGTGTTTTTTTCCCCCAAAAATCACTGTCCCTCAGACACTGAATGTTTGATATATGGTACAAAAACCACCACATTACAGAAGTGATTGATGCCACATAGCATGTCCGTTTCCAGTTCAGAGGAAAGAAACTTCCTTGTGCCTATAGTTAGAAATACTCAGTGGTGTGACATAAGTGATCAAAAACTAATCAGCCTTTTTAACAATGTTTCTTCTTAACCACGTCCAGATTCCTCCAAAGGACCTCAACCATCTTCAGGTGTGAGTGGTAGCACGCAGCCCCCCGGCACCGCTGGGCAGCCCCCGGCCTCTGCCATCCCTTCTCCGAGCACCAGCAAGCCGTGGCGCAGCAAGTCCATGAACGCCAAGCACAGCGCCACCTCCACCATGCTGACCGTGAAGCAGTCGAGCCCAGCCACCTCTCCCACACCATCTGCAGACAGACTGAAGCCCCCTGCCTCAGACGGGGGCAAAGCAGCTCCCTCGGGACAGAAATCCATGCTTGAGAAATTCAAGCTGGTCAATACACGGACTGCTTTACGCCCCCTGCAACCTCCCAGTTCAGGACCCAGTGAGGGTGGGAAAGAGGACGATGCCTTATCTGAATCTGGTGAAATGGAAGGCTTTAACAGTGGTCTGAATAGTGGCGGCTCAACCAATAGCAGCCCCAAAGTGTCACCGAAATTAGCCCCTCCAAAAGCTGGAAGCAAAAATCTCAGCAATAAAAAGTCTTTGCTACAGCCAAAGGAAAAAGAGGAAAAGAACAGGGACAAAAATAAAGTTTGCACTGAAAAACCAGTCAAGGACGAGAAAGATCAGGTGGCGGAGACGACTCCAAAAAAGACCTCTAAAATTGCAAGCTTAATCCCAAAGGGCAGCAAGACGACAGCAGCCAAGAAGGAAAGCTTAATCCCCTCTTCCAGTGGGATTCCAAAACCGGGCTCAAAGGTGCCAACAGCAAAGCAAACTGTTTCACCGGGAGGCTCAGCAAACAAAGAGTCTGAAAAATTCAGGACTACCAAGGGAAGCCCTTCCCAGTCCTTCCCTAAGCCCGTAACGACTGAGAAAGCAAGCACATCCAACTGCCCTGCTCCTTTGGAAGGAAGGGAAGCTAGCCACGCTTCTCCGGCGGGTTCCTGTGCTGGGTCAGCGGCGCAAGGCAGTGCGCAGAGCGTGGGAAATGGAGCCGTCCAGCTCCCTCAGCAGCAGCAACACAACCACCCAAATACTGCCACCGTGGCTCCGTTCATTTATAGGTAAGGCGGGCTCCGCGGGTCCACAGCTGTAAACACTGACAGGTCTGCATTCTCAAGAGTATACATAATAAGGAAGGTTGCGGAGTCCTATTTCACATAGTCATTTTGGGAACGGTGTTTCATGCTGGAGAGAGAGGCCTAGAATTCAAATTTTTAAAAGAAAGCCTCCCATATCCTCCAATCTGTTAGTCCTCATCTCCTTCCCCTCCCCCCTCCCCTCCCCCCCCCCCCCCACGCAAGAACCGAGGCCTTTGAAAGTTAACCTACTTGTCGTCAAAGGGAAAATAGAACCCAGATGTCATGACTTTTCCCTGTGTCTATTACTTTTACTACTATTATTTCTATTATTAGTCTTTTAAAATAATTCTCATTTTTATAGAGTTGAGAGATATTTTTGTTTTCACGCATGAGAAAAAGTAAACCATAATGGTTAAGGGGGCACGCTCTGGGATCGGGCAGATATAGACTTAATGCCCAGCTCTGCCACTTACCAGCTATATGCCTTTGGACAAAGAATTTAACATCTCTTAGTCTCATTTGCAGCTGTCAAATAGAAATAATAGTATCTACCTTGTAGAGTTGGGAAGAATAACAGGCATAATGCATATAAGATGCTTATTATATATTCTGGCACACTGTACATGTTTGTTAAATGTTGTTTATAAGGCGTTGCTTTCCCAACATAAAATTTATATTAATTTCCACAGCTAGGCCTGTTGTTTCCAGGCAAAAATAATAATCTATATAATTATTATATTTAACTTTATTAAAATTTTTGTTATATATGTGTATTATTTTTCATTTATTAAAATACATAGCACATGCTATATTTTAAAATATATATCCTACTAGACAGTTGTAAAAAGAACACACTTTGCCTATTGTCTTGTGGTAAGTTTTACTCGATTAGGACTATGTCAGTGCTGCTGTGTCTCCGTTTTTATCCACTGTCCTTTCAGTGAAGAGGTGGCTAGGGAGGAATAATGCCCGCGACTTTGGCAGGTTCATCAACAGGAAAAACAGGATGTAGGATCTGCTGCAAATAGGAAAAGGTCACGATTATATAGTTTCAAATTTTATTAAATTTATTAAATATATGAGTTTTTAAGTAAAGAAAATAATTATAATGATTTGTTTTCCCTCAGTGAAAAACCTAAGTGCTTTAAGTGACTTTTTTCTGGGGCTTTATGTACTCATCCAAACAAATGCATAATTATTGAATTTCAGGTCTTAGGCTACCTCATTTAAGGCTGCTATTCTGACTTTAATAGCAAAAATTCATTTAAAACCTTTGTATCTGCATCACATGGTGTTACCGAGACCAAGCTTGCTCTGCTTGCCACATGACAGGCCAGTAAATCGGGAGATGAGTTGTTGGGGCAAGGAATAACGACTTTAATCAGAAAGCCAGCAGACCGAGAAGATGGCACCCTAGTCGCAAAAAAACATTTTCCCTCAGTCCGCATTCTCTGGGCTGCTCTTTTTCTACGGAGGAGGGGGAGGGGCCCACTACAGTGCCAGCCAATGGCTGAGTGGGACCACTAACAGTCAGTTGCTCATTGACAGTTGCTCACTAATGGTCGCTCGCTTGGGGGAGGGGCCCACTGCGGTGCCAGCCAATGGCTGAGGGGGACTGCTCTAGGTCGCGCCTGTCCCACCTGTATTACAATGGGAGTCTGCAGATCCTTCTAGCTCCAGAGACCCTATCTGACAAAGGAGAATTTCAGATGTCAAAATCATAATCCACGTTTCAAAAATATAAGAAAAAATTATAAAGTTTAAAATATGTCATTCTCAGCACACTTGTCACTCTCAAATGTATTCTGTAAGAACATCAGTCATTTCAAATCACCACGGATGAATTTCACAGGAAAGTCTAAATCTAAGCAAAAAGAACATATCCACCAGTTTAGCAAGCTTCTTCCTATAAGTAGCAGCAAACTTCTTTGGTTGTTTGCAATAACATATCCAGTGGGTACGGATTTAGTGATTTTCATTTGACAGTGTAACCTTTGCTATCTGAAAGAGGAAGCAGCACAGTTTAGAGGTTAAAGTGTGAATCTACCGTGTGACTGCCAAATCCTCCAGCCTCTTTGAGTTTCTTTTTGCCCTCTTTAAAACGGAGATTGTAAAAGTGAGGTAATATAGCCAAGTAGCTAGGATTACAGGCTGTAGAGTCCGTTTGCTCTACCATGGTTCAGAAACTGCACCTTGTATTATTGAGACAATGGCCCCAAGAGCCAGGTTGCCTGGGTTGGTATCTTGATGACACCATTTATTAGTCATGTGACTTTGTGTAATGCATTTAAAGACTCTTGAGACTCAATTTTTATAATCTGTAAAATGGGCATGATAATAATAGAAGCTTCCTCATAAGGCTGTTTTGAAGATTAAATGAGTTGATATTTATACAGGGTTCAGAACAGTACCTGCCACACAGTAAATGACCTTCCCCAGACTTCAGTTTCTAATTCTGTAAAGTGTGGTAGAAGAATATCTACCTCATTTGGTTGTTTTAAAGATTAAATAAGGCAATCTTGTGTAAAGTCTTCAGCACAGAGCCAGATTCAGAATAAATTGCTTATAAATGTCAGTAATTATTTGTTTTATTATCAATAATATAAAGTAGTTGAAAATAAATAAAACCATCTAATAAGAAATGTCACATCATAGTCTACATATGAGGAAAAGTTTGCTTGAAGTCTTTTATGAATTCAGAATAATTTTGTAAATGATAATATAAATCCTCTTAAGGTTGAGTAGTCAATATTCAAATTTCTTAACTGTCAGTGAAAGAGATATCATAGAGTCATGTCATCTGGCTTATGTGACCCCTGATGTCCTTTCAACTCTGACTACTCCAACACCATTTAAGAATTTCTCTTGCAAAATCCCTGACAGACTTTTCTGGAGTTGCTAATCATTTGATACAATAATAGTAATAATTTACTATTTTATAATGGTATTTGTTGAATGCTTACTTAATACAAGTCTGTATTACAAAATTTATGTTCATTTTTTTCATTTAAACTGTGTCATAAACCCATGACAAGGGAATGTTACCCCATTTTACAGAGATGAAGAAGCAGCGATTTCAAGGCAGAATAACGATAATCTCTTAAAGCCACAGACCTGGCAGGAGTTTGCCTTTGAATCCATATATGCCTCAATCTGTAGTGTGCCTTCCTTTGCTTAGCAGTTCTTGCTGTATGTGTAGAAATAAGAGTTATTGTTACTAGGAAAATTCTGGCTGGGAAAATGTCAATAGCAGATTTGCAGATATCGCAATCAGAATTCATTTATATTAGGAAACACTTAATTGCTTTTAAGTAGAATAACTTTAAAATACATATATATGTATATATATGTATAAACATACATATGTTTGATATTTAAAGAAAATTAAATAACCTCTATATAATGGGAAGATCCATGGGTGATGGTGATATTTTTCCCCGGTTCTCAGCCCACTTCTAGGTCATGCTGGTTATTAATTATTCCTTCTGGGACCTTAATATATGCTTCATAATACTCTTTCTTGCAAATTGAATGTTCAGAGGCCTATAAATATAATGTGGAGTTCTGGAAGTTAATGAATTCCATTTTAGTCCTACTTCCTGCACAGTGCAAGGATATTCTATATTAAGTTTTTGTAACTCATTTATCACTACTATGTGATAAAAGTAGTTTTGAACTGGGCATATCTTTATCCATTTAATGAGTGGATATAACTAAAATCAAAGGTGAAAACTTTAAGAAGATTTTAGCTCAATATAAGAAGTTCCCAATAAGTAGACCTGTGTGAATGGAATAGCCTGCCTTTTTTAAGTGCTGCAGGTGGCTACCGGTGATTTTTAAGAAGTGATACAGTGACCAGTTGCCATAGTTTAAGTTAAGGGAATTCACCAAATATTTTTTTCTTTTATGTACTCATCACTCATTCTGCAAATACTATGTAATAAGAGTTACAAAGAGTAAAAAAAAAAAAAATTATCTGCTCTCTGGGAGCTCAGTTTTATTGGTGATAATAAAAAGAATTTAATCAAGAACTTAAAACATCATTGCTGTCATGGAAGTGTATGCAACAAATAAGGTAGAAGAGTTGTCCTGAATCTTACATGAGGGTGGAGTCAGTGTATGCATTACAGAAGAGGTAAGAGAAGAGATGAGACTTAAAGGATGAGTTAGAATTTGTCAGGTGGAAGGAGGAATGTTATGGCATCATCCAAATTTGACATTCTACAATTTTACAATCCAAGCATGTTGGAAAAAATAACAGGCAAATTACGAAGTGCTATGCAAAATGCTAGTAACCAAAACTGCTAAAGACTAGAGGTTAGAATTCATGATTACTTGAATGGGAGCCTAGGAAGAAAATTTGGAATGAATCCATACTTTGCTCTTCTCTCTCGCTCACTCTCTCCCAACACATCTTGTATTCAGCTAGTCCTATTGGCTCTTGCTCCAAAACATACCCTCAGTTGGGCATTTCTTTCCATTTCCACCCTGCCTTCCCCTGATCATGGCACCACCAATTTTCACCTAGTTTCCAATGAGTCTTCCAGCATTCACTTTTGGTCCTTTCCAGTAGCAGCCTTCACACAGCAGGGACTCTAATCTTCTAAAAGTATAAATTGCGTGTCATTTAAATTCATGAGACCATCTAATGGATTTACATTACACTTGAAAAGTAAAACCTAAGCATCTTACCAAGTCCTACAAGTTCCTACATAATCCTGCCCTCTATCTAGCCCTTAAACTACGCTCACTGCCTCCCTGCCTTCGTTCTGTTTCTTAACAAACTAACCTGTCCTGCTTTGGGGACTTTGTCATAGATGTTCTCTTTGCGTATAAGGACTCTCTTCTGGATCAAAGCAGCCTCCTTCTCATCAGAACTCTGCTTACATGCTACTTCTTCACACAAGCTGTTTCCAAACATCTAGTCTGAAGGAACACTCACAATGCGTCTCGCCAAAATTATATGCCATTGTCCTCTTGTATTTTATTCATAGAGTTTATCACCATCCACTGGCTTTTTGTTTACTTATTAACAAGTGTGATTTCAGCCACCTCCGACTATAACATAAACTCAATGAAAAACAAGCATCTTGTCTTTTTTTATTTAGTAGCGTAATTGCCCAGGACAGAGCCTACCTACAATAGGAACCAAATAAAAATTGTTGAATGAAACACCATCATCATGGGTTAGACTCATCTGCTATAGAAGAGTAGAAACACTACCAAAAATGTACAATGGAATAAGAAAAATTCAGAAGTCTTTTATTCCTATAAATGGTAGGGTTTAGTTGAAATGTAAACAGCTTTAAACTGTTTATAGAATGAAACCATGTCTTCTCTTCGGGACCTTCATTCACTTATTCTTTTCCTCTTTCGACTACCTACTAAATACATTTACTGTGTAAGGCATCACGGTTAGAGTGAAACATCACACATCCCATATGTTATTTCCCTTCCATGGTCCACAATGTAGTAGGCAAGAGACTGACTGAAACATAACTACAGAATGAAGCAGGAAATGTAAACATTTCCCCCAGCAGTGAACCAGATTTTGTACACCGAGACTTCAAAAAATGGAAAATTACCGCTAGTTGTTGGAATCAGAGAAAGTGGCACTTAAGCTGAATTCTGAAAGAGAAGTGGGATTTGGGCTTTCGGAGATGAGGGGGACAGGAAAGGAAATGTAAGACTAAAGGAACCAAATAAATAGGGTAAACACAAGATGTGTAAGGTGGTTGGCAAGGAGATTAGCTTTCCTGGAAAATGAAGATTGATTGGAACCTGATTGTAGTAGAAATTCTTTTTTTTTTTTTTTTAACATCTTTATTGGAGTATAGTTGCTTTACAGTGGTGTGTTAGTAGAAATTCTTGAATGTCAAGAACTTGGACTTTGTGTGTGTGTGCAGCATAATCTGGAAAATTACTATGTCTTTATTGTGTAAGTGAATTGTTAGTGGGAGAGGTCAGGGTAGGATACACCGGGTTCAATGGCTGGATGAAGGAGAAATTTACAGACTTTCAGAGTTAGATTTGTTAAGACTTGAATTAGAGGTACCAATTATAGCAAGGAGAGGAAGAGCATAGTTAAGAAGAAAAAACCTACTTTTCCTTGTTCCTCTTCTTTCTTGGTGTCTGCCCTTTATGCTGTATTCTTCAAACTTGCTTTCCTTTCCTGGAGCTCAAAAATTGTTACCTCAGCTCCTCTGGACCTTCAAGATTGCCTCCCCTCTTTTGATGTGCCATTTTTTTTCTTCCATTGTTTTTACTTTCATTACTTCACAGCTATATTTCTTGTGCTTGCAGAGATATGTGAAGTAAAGTTGTGAAGTGATTCCTTAGTCAAGGAGGAAAGAAAGGCGTGCACATTTTCTCTAAACCTCAGTATTTTTAACAGCCCCCAATAAATTTCAAAATAGCTATTAACCAGATTCATAACTTGCTAGTTTGAGGTCTACATGCTCTTTGTTATTTTCTGACCATTTGTATGTAGTAAATGTCAAGAAATCAGTGCATTGGACATAACGCAAACATCTAAAGGCAAAGGGAGAGAATCAGGGTGAGGACAGTTCACAGAAGAAGAAAAAGGAACCCAACCTTTAGATAAGGCAAAACATTGTTAAACAGAGAAGAAAATCATTGTGCTTCTTAAACCCATTAGTTAAACATAAGCGGAAACCCTCTGTACACACTTGATTTGTAAAATTAGGTCAAGAAAGTCTGAATTTAGAGGTTTCCTTTTGTTACTCTATATGTATATGTATATGTATATATATAATTGGTATAATATGATTTGTCTTATATAACAACATCAAGGGTTCTCAGGAAAGATTTTTGTTGTAACAGTTTTTGTGAGATTTCAGATTTACCTAGAAAGTGACATGGAAAATTGGCCCTTGAATATATTATATTCTGAAAGGCAAAGAATACAAAACATTAGTTTTGAAAATGCTTACTCACATGGTTTTAAGTTTGGCTTATTTGTTGAGCCAGTAGATTGAGTAGGAGGAGCTGCGAGTCTATGAAGTTTGAAATGTGGAGCATGTAACCATCTTGCAGATAAAGCTTTTGTAAGCCCTGCAGCTATTATTACAGATTATACTGCAATTGTGGTTTTATGTGAACTGGGCAAACTTGGTTATCAGCACAAACTAAAGCTTACTGAATGCTTGTCTTGCAAACTTGTCTTTGGCTGGGTTTGATATATATCTGTGCATTGGGTAGCAGTTTAACCTCCCTCACACAGCAGTATTTTTAAGCTGGAATGCAGAGCCAATGCTGGAAGAGGGTCTGTTGTGTAGAAGACTGCTATGAGTTGGCAATTCTCCCCACAGAGAAGCTTGATAAACTGCCCTTTCTGTATTTAGCTTACGAGGTTCAGCGCCAGATTGCCCAACCAAACCACAACTGTTTCTTTTTTCTGTATTTTATCTTCTCTTGGAAAAGCTGTTAACGTTACAGAAAATTTGCAAGAATCGTACAAAGAACTCCCATATACATTTAACTCAGAGCACCCAGAGACCTTTTTCTTCAAGTTTCACAAATTGTCCCAGAGATAGCACTTGTAGCGATGCAGGATGAACGTTGTACCCAGTCGTCATGTCTTCCTAACATCCCTCGATCTGGAACAGTGCTTTAATCTTTCCTTGACTTCCGTGACATTGATATGTTGAAGGCAAGCATTTTATAGAATGATTCTTAATGTGGGTTTGTCTGATATTTTCTCGTGATTGCAGATATATATATATATATATAAATATATATAAATGTATATAGATTTAGATATATATAATATCACAGAAATGATACTGTGTTTTTTCCATTGCCTTCCTATCAGGTATCAACATTATTGATATTCCCCATTTTGGTGGTGTTGAATTTGATTGCTTGATTGGGATGATGTTTGCCACAGTTGATCTGCTTTCACCCATAGGTTTTAGCATCCATTGAGGTTTCTTGCCTAAATTAATAGTTTACTCCAATGGATGTCATGTGATTTCTAATTCCATTATTCCTTCTGCATTTATGCCTTGCCATTCAACTTTAAGAAAATGATGTCCTTTTCTTATTTTTCTCCTTCTCCCCCTCTTCCTCCCTCTCCTTCCCCCCTCCTCCTTTTCCTTCTCCTGTACTCTTTCCCTCTCCCTCTCTTTGAATTTTGTGGACTAATGGATTCCTATTGTCTTCAGTGGATTATAATCCATCAATATGACTATTTATTTTGATGTTTAGAATTTCCCAGTTTTGGCTACTGGGATCCCCTTCAAGCTGGCTTCTGCCCCATTATTCTTTGAGAACTTTGTTTCTTTTTGGCTCAAGGCAATCTAGGCTCATCTTGTTCTCTCACTGCCTTGGCTTTAGCTTTTATCTAAGGTGCCCTGATTTCTTTTGTGAAGAGTAATATTTAGGAACCAGATCTCACTGCTCCTAGCTTTCCTAAATAGTAAAATATATGTAGGTACACACACACTCATACAGACACACACATATTTTTTTTAAACCTATTTCCTTTTTTAAAAATTTATTAATTAATTAATTTATTTATTTTCGGCTGCGTTGGGTCATCGTTGCTGTGCGCAGGCCTTCTCTAGTTGCGGCAAGCAGGGACTACTCTTCATTGCGGTGCGCGGGCTTCTCATTGCGGCGGCTTCTCTTGTTGCGGAGCATGGGCTCTAGGCGCGCGGGCTTCAGTAGTTGCAGCACGCGGGCTCAGTAGTTGTGGCTCGCGGACTCTAGAGCGCAGGCTCAGTAGCTGTGGCGCACGGGCTTAGTTACTCCACGGCATGTGGGATCTTCCCGGACCAGGGCTCGAACCCGTGTCCCCTGCATTGGCAGGCAGATTCTTAACCACTGCGCCACCAGAGAAGTCCCTACACATGTATTTATCTCAATATCAATGAGCTATCTATTAGAGAGAGAGAGAGATGGGTATATAACCATAAATTCACAGCGCCTCCAATTCCAAATCAACACACAGAGTTTATGCTTGCTTTCTCCTTTCCATACTTGCACCTTCCTTTGTCAGCGGAGAAACCTGGCTCCCATTATACTCAATATGTTTTCTTATTTGCTCAGCCCCCCGACCCCTAGCATACAAATCTAACAAATCTCCCATCCACACTGAGCTACTCTTCACTCCGACAGATTCCTGGCCTTGGCCCTGTCTGTCACCTGTCTGCCTCCCCACCAAGAAAGAGAGAGCTGGTTTGGGAAAGATATTTGTTTTTCTTTCTTTTAGGTTGGGTTTATAAAGGAGGAACTATAAGACCATTAGTTAATGTTGCTGACTCAAACCAGCTTTGTCTGTGTCCACATTTGTGACTAGTATATCCATATCAAGATGAATTCATATGGGTGTATTTTTAATATAAACCAATATGCAACACCCCTATTTATGAAATTGGAAATCTAAAGATTGATAGTATCTAGATGTATTGCTGAGTTCCTTTAAATGGCATGTATAATAGCTTCCTTTTCTTAGGAGTAAAAATTTAAGGTAGTAAAGAGTAAAATTAAGGTTAGGCCATTGGGTATTGTCACATTCAAGTACTGTCTGTTAATAACTTAGTGACTAAGCTATCTGCCAGCTAAGGAGAGATCACATACATTAACATGCTCAATGTCCAGAGACATTTGGATGGAATTAAATTGTAGGGTAGTGGTTAATAAAACAATATTTAGAAGCGTCCAGGTTTAAGTACAGGTTAAGTATCTCCCAGTTTGTTACACAGGGCAAATTATTACAGCTCTAGAAGCCTCAGTTTATCCACAGCACCTAAATTACAGGTGTCTTAGTCTGTTCCAGCTGCTCTAACAGGAACACCATAGACTAGGTGGCTGAAGCAACAAACATTTATTTCTCATAGTGCTGGAGGCTGGGAAGTCCAAGATCGAAGTGCCGGTAGATTTGGTATCTGGTGAGCTCCTGCTTCCCGGTTCATAGATGACCATCTTTTCACTCTGTCCTCACATGGCAGAAGGGGCAAGGGAGCTCTCCAAGGTCTGTTTTGTAATGGCACTAATCACATGCATGAGGGCTCTATCCTCATGACCTAATCACCTCCCAAAGGCTCCATCTCCTAGTATCATTACAGTGGGGGTTAGGTTTCAACACATGAATTTTGGGAGGAAACAGATATTCAGTCCATAGCAACACAATTGTTGTGAAGTTTGAGTGATATGCCCTAGATAAAACACTAGGCATAGTACTTGGCATATAGTAAGTGCACATAAACAAGAACTAGCTTTTATGTTAATTATTGGTGAAACCTAGACCTTTAACTACTAGGACTCTTAGTAACAGACACTAGCACTAGCTTATTAGAACTCTAAATAAATTAAATGGTGTTTTTGCAATGCCCTATCTTACAGTTTCAGTAAGTGCTTATAACATGTTGACCATGTTGTAAATGCACAGTAAGATAGTCTGCACAGGATGATGTCTTCTAAATATTTTGAATCATTTTTTCCTTTTCCCAGTCAATATGAGAGGAATGCAATATCGGTTTACATGGGAACAGTGAATGATGCCACTGCAATATCTACCTTTTGGTTAGAGAACACTGTTGATTCTGAAGTCTTCGTAAATTGTTTTATGAATCAACACCAAAACCTGTTATTTTACTGGAATGAAGCATGCACAAAAATAGAGGACATGCTTAGAGCCTTCAGAGATTAAACTGAACTTCTTTGATCATTTGTATAAAAGTTAAATCTTTACCAGTTGCCTTTGATTGTCCCTCTGGAGACTGGAGTTAAACTCTGATTCCACTTTAACAAATAATGAGGTAGAAATCCTGGAGAAATCAATGTCTTGTAACATATATAGAGCAGGGGATCTGGACCCATTTACATGTGAATACAAACCAAAGATAATTTCTGAGATCTTTTTATAATTATTTGAAGTTTAACTTCACCATGTTCCTTCCCTTGATCAGTCTGTTGCCCTATCATTTCTAATGTAGGTAACTCAGATAGGGAACACTGTGAAACATACACCAAAGAACTTGAAAATATGGTATAAATAAGATTTTCTCTTGTGACCTAAACTAAAAAAAAAAAAAAAAAATTAAAGAATAAATCAGCCAGAAACGTTCACTGCCACATTAAAAAATAAAGTAAAACAAAGGTTTCTAAGACCAAAGTTTGAATACTTTTTTTATCAGAGGGTGGGGACTTAGCCAATGGAATTGAGTACTAGGTTTCATACATTGAGAAAGATAGCCATACACTGAGGAATATTTTTTAAGATCTGTATATTTGCAGCAAAGAAAGAACTCGACTCCCAAAACACATTCTGAATATTCTCTTGCTCCATAGAGATTTTCCTAGAGGGAGATGCTCTGCATCTTTATAACTAACATGGCTACAAGTATTCTGGTTCCTGTAATTGCTCTGGTCTTGTTCTAGTAAAAATCAGTTGGCATTGGGCTTTAGACAGCCATCCCAGTGAACTACTTTATGTGACTCAGCATCTGAGAAACCGGTCTGTGAATTGAGCCTGTATGACTGTAGGCCAACCCTGGCTCCCAGCCAGGTCACCCAGGCACCATGCCTCTCTGAGGCTTCTTGGCAAGCAGCCAGTAAGCTTTCCCTGGGGTGTCCTATCTCACTCCATACTCTCCATTTAAACGGCTTCAGCAAGTAATAACAATCCTTAGAAAACTTCAGAGGAATCTTTTCCCCTCGTTCATGGACATTAGGCTAAGGAATAAGCCAGGGTGGTACAGTGGCTCACAAGGAAAGAGCCCAAGTGGAAGAATAGATGATAATGAACTTTAGAAGTGAGTGGGGAGGGGCAATAGACAGGGGACATTGGAGACCCTGGGGGCCAGAGAAGAAAAGAAATAGCCCAGAGAGCCGGATATATTCCCCACATTTTAACGTTGACCGGAATCCCACATGCCTCAGGAGAATGCCTTTCCGGGCCTTTAGTAATAACAACACTTGAGCTCACAATTATTTTGCGAGGAACATATTTTTCTTTGCCTTTTACACATAAGCAAATTGAGGTTCAGAGAGGCTAAGTCACTTAGCAAGGTCACGTGAGTTAATAACTGTTTAGTGAGAGAGCTGTTTTACAACCAAATGCAAAGCATGCACCATTATACCATGCTTCCTTCTATATGCTTTACCCACCAATGACACTATTTTATGATCACTACTGATAAGATTTATTCATTCAGTTATCAAATATTTGCAGAGTGCAGCATATCTGCTAGACATGTGGCTAGGCATTGGGGTGCAATGATGAGCTTAAACATCGAGAATGGACTCTAGTATGGAAGATGAACATTTATCAAATAATTACACAAATGTCATGTTACGAGAGTATGAAGTGCTCAAGATAAGTACAGGGAGAAATGAGTATTTGTAACTTGGGACTTCACCTGAAAATTAGCGATGGTTCTTTAAGAAAGAGTCACTTGAGCTGAGACTTGAAGGGAGAAATTTAATTGGATGTCGTGGGAAGGAAAATATTCAAGTAGAAAGGACCTGTTGAGGCCAGGAGCTATAGGATGTGGGTAGAAGATTCTTGTGACCACAGGGGAGAGAGATAAGGGGAGTCCAGTGCAAGATGATACTGGAGAGGCAGACAGAGATCAGACCATGCAAAGCCTCTCAGGCTCCCTGAAGGTTTCACCCAGGGGCGCTATGAACAAGGACCAGGTTTGTTGAGAAAATATCACAAGTTCAGTTCTGTACAAGATGGGTTTGAGTTATCTCTGTGATAATCAAGAGGTAATGTCAATTAGACAGTTATGATTCACATCTGGAATTCAGAGAAAAGTTCTGGGTTAGAGTTTGAATTTGGACTTCATGTGTGGATAGGCCATCACTAATACAATAGGTATGTTTGAGATCGTCTGGAGAGACTGTACAATGCAAACTGGAAGAAGCTTAGGATATTGCTTTGAGGAACCCCCAACTTTTTGCCCTTCTTTTTTACTACCGACAACCATGACATTTAATGATTGGGTAAAAGAGAACAAAGAGAAAAAAAGTAGCATCCAGAGAGAATGGGGAACAAACTGGAAATTTTTTATTATAGAAGCCAAGGAAGGAGAGTTTCATGAAGGGAGGAATGGTCTGCTATTCTAAATGCTACCAAGATATCAAGGAAGGTGAAGACTAAAAATGTCTGTTGATTTTCACAACATTGAAATTTTTACTGGCCTTAATGGTATATCCTGTCATTTGAACAGCATGTCCTCTTCTGAATTTTGCTGTGCTCCTTATATTTAGTTTTAAGTTACAATAAGCTAGGAATGTCTGCCAGAAATCACTGGAGGTCAAGGCACAGCTTTGTATGAATTCTTGCATGGCTCTATCTTTCTTTTAATATGTCAATTCCTATATACATACATACATACAGCATATAGTTTTCCATGATTTATTAAAATCCTAATGAGCGTTTCAGAGTTTTTAGACCCATCAGATAAATAGAAAATATTTCTGGCATCAATGATTGCACTTTATTTTCTCTCAAACAAAACCAGGATTTAGAATAAAAGTAACATATTAAGCGAAAATTGATTTAAAGATATACTGAATTTTTCTTTCACATATAAATATTCTCTTTAGATTTTTTTAAAGTAAGAAATGTTTAGTGATCACTTGCCATGGTCCAAACTCAGTACTAGGAATGGGACTCCGAGCAAATGAGATAACTATAAAGAACAAAGTCCAGTGTACAATGCTGTATTGTCTTGTCTCCTTCTTTCTCTTGTCGTTCACGCTGTGGACTTTCTAAAGATGTGGTGTTTTTGACCAAATATATGTAGATTTTGAAGCTGCATAAGGAAAGATAGTGCCTCTTAAAACGTTTGCCTGTGCATAAAAGGAAGAAGCAATGCATGAAGATTGGAATATCAAAACGTATGCAGTCCCTCTGTGGAGTGCTTTTTATTTGATTAGACCTACTCTTTACATGTTAATCACACACACAAATACATACCCATGAACATATATACACAACTATAAAACATATTATAAAAGGGGGTTGTCAGAATGAGAATTTGTTTTTGATTGACTTTAATTTTTCTGAAATCAAGACATCATAGTGACATTTATTGCCCATAGCAAAGTCAATATTTATTTTACTTATACTTTGTGTTTTAGGATATATTTTATAGAATGTGCATGGAAAAAATAATTTTAGGGGTGTTTTCAGTGCTTTTATTATTCTCAGAAGAACACAGTTTAGCCAGACTTCCTCTGAGACAGCAAAAAAAAAAGAATCTTTTCAAGTCTTTTGCCCAAAAAAGTGCAGTCAATTATTGGTAATTACAAGCTTTCAAACTTAGAAAAGTCTAAGAAATCAGATTTAATACCTCACTACAACTTGGGTTGTATATGAAAAGTAAGGAAATTCTCCTGTAGATAGACAGCTTTGGAATGTCCCAGACGTAAAGAAATGCTCACTTACCTTCATAGAAAACTTTTAATACATTGATTTCTTCTTGTACTAGAGAACTTTGATGAGTCGCTGGTGACAGCAATTGGTATTTCTGTCTTCTTGGTTAATTTCAGAGCACATTCAGAAAATGAAGGTACCTCTTTACCATCTGCCGATTCCTGTACCAGTCCTACTAAGATGGATTTATCATACAGTAAGACAGCTAAGCAGTGCCTAGAGGAGATATCCGGTAAGTGACCTGATTGGTGGGTAGGTCAAACTCAGAATTTTTATAATCTCTCCATAAGTCTTTTTATTAAATCATATTTATGCTATACTGTTTTCCCTTAGGCATAAATGGACTGTGTACATTTCATGCTTCAGAGATGCTTAGGTATTTGACTATTCTGCTTAGAATGGTCTCTTTGTTGCTCTGTAATGAATTCTGTAAAGAATGGTAGTGCTCTCGGAGGCTGAGATTTTAAGTCATGGTTGCCCTCAGTCTAGTTGAATACTATCAGAGAAGACCTGGAGAATCTTCTATTGTTCATAAGGCAGTTCTTGAATATATCTAGAGATTTAAAAAAATATTAATGATCAGATGGCAATGTAAAATTTCCAAGGCCTCCAACCCTGCGCTGTCTACAATTCTGTGTTATTTTGAACATTTCTACACAGTGGCTCCAAATGTGTGTTCTGGGAAAAATGTAATTATGGAAATATTTCATTATATATATAATAATGTAAGAAAAATGACATATACATGCTCCAGACCCAATTTGTCAGATTCTCAGCTTTAGTCCACTATTTTTCCTAGGATCTGGATAAGCCTAGGCACATATGGAAGGCCTTTGGTATAATTTTATTATATATAGGTCCATATGGACCTATATAATATATAATATAGGAACTAAGTAGGCTCTTAACGTGATATACTGCTTCTAAGGGGAAAGACAGTTTAAGAACATTTTATGTGTTTCCAAGTATAAGAATGCATGGCAGTAGAGGTATGTCTTTTGGTCCAATAAATCTCTGGCTCAGCCCTTGTATATTCCTAAGGAAAAAACTAAAAGGACTATTTCAATTTTAAAAATTACTGTAGTACTCCTAGAACTCAAAGTATTGCTCTGAAGCTCATGAGCGTAGCCATATCACAAATTTGAAGGTTAAGAAACTTCCTCACTTCAGCAGACTTGAAACACTTTGGCGAGCATTAGCAGTCACTGCAGTATCCATCAATGGATATTGACAACAAGGACAGCACAACATCCCAAGGGTTCCTTTTGGAATTAACATCAGTGGTATCATAGGCTTCAGAGTTTTCATGTGGAGATTACAGTGGGCCAGTTCAGGGTAAGGGCAGAAATGGTAATGCCAAGGCATAGCTATATGGATACTTGTAGATCTTTCAAGCACTTGGAGAAAGTGTTGGTTTTCCATAGCTCCAGATAGCCCCTTGGTGAATGATGATATGTATCTGTATTGTGACTAGATATTATTTAAACATAGTGTGGAACGTTTCACACATTTCTTTACTCATGCATGTCTTCAGTTAGTATCAATATGCCTACAAAATACTGGAGCTCAAATCTGTAGGAGAAAATGCGTTTAAGTACACATTGAATTCTAATTTTTATGTGATTTTCACAAAGAAACCTTGTTTTTCTGAAATTAGTATATCGCTTAGTATCTCTGATTGAATCGGTAACCCATTTTTGAACTTTTTTCCTCCAGTTTCTTATTCTTTTGACCATTTAATCATTTTTTATACTTCCAGTTAATATTTCCATTTATGTAAGTCACATCATTATGTTATACACCTTAAACTAATACACTGCTACATGCCAATTATATCTCAATAAAACTGGAAAAAAACATTTTTAATTTCCATTTAATGTTCTGATTTTTAATAGAATATTTGAAAGTGAAAAATAAACTAGGCTTTAACATAATATAATAGTCTGATGGATTTATTAGAAGGTATAATATTAATTTATGTCAATAAGTATTGATATAGAATCATAGATTTAAATCTATGATTTAGATAGGAATAAAAGAAAGAAAACAACACATAAGTGCTGAAATGAGGCTTATCTGATTATGTCATTCCTACGATCATTTGTTTAAAATGAGTCTATAGTGGAGTACTGAAAATTTCTCTCAATTGCAAACTTGAGATTTCATGAAAGAAAGATATTTATGATTAGAAAGCTATAAATTGATTACCATAATTGGAGAAATGTAGATGAGAGTATACTGGTAGACCAGTGATGAGAGGATGACAGTCATAGGGAAGTAGGCCAGTGACAAGAGCAGAGCTGGCATACCCTGGCCTTTCTTCTAATGATCTTGCCCTCTAATCCTTCCTTGAGCTACTTATTCTCCTGTTCGTACCCTACATCTGGGCACCGTCGGAATCTGCAGCTTCTCTATAATCTCGCTTCCATGCACCCCACTCTTGCTGATGACATCCTCCTATCCTTTCAATGCCCTTCCTTTCATTCTCTGACTCTGACACTGGTTCTACTAAGATTTCCAATTTATTGATCCCACCACCATTTACTTACCCTCTCCAAACTCTACATATCCTTTCTTCCTTCCTTAATCAGATGAATTCCTGTAGTGGCTGAATGTGATTTTACTTTTACATATACCCTTTACTCCCTTACACCTCTTTCACTTCATTGTTCTCATTGGATGAAACCACGGACCTGGTAACATTCAGGTCTCCACCTAGTCCATACCAGCAATGAATGAACCTGGAGAAAAACACATCACGTGTTGATGTGATTCGCTTTACATTCATGACCACCAACTTCAAGTGAGTAGTTAATGCTGCCCGGCAATCATTCTGTATTTCTCTGGTGCATTTACTCTTTTTTTGTCATCTAAGAACTTGAGATTGTTCTTAGATGACAATTTTATACCTTATCTCTTCTTTTCAAAGCTACAGTGCCACTTCTCCCATCCTTTCTCTTAACTGATGACCTTGATGTTGATGTCACTAAAAAAAATTTAAGCAGAGCGAAAAGAATTTCACAAACCCCTGCCACCATATCTACCCATGTACAGCATTTTATACCTATTTACTTCACTTTTCCTTGGATTACTTTCTTTTCTACCTTATCTCCCTCTATACCAAACCACTCTGTTTAGCCCACAGGATGCTGCCATCTCTGCAATCTTAATTTAAAACAAAACAAAACAACTTTCCTTGACCCCTTCCACAGTTTTCTTTCTCTCTCTAATTTCTCTTGTTGCTACTATATTCTGGCTGCTAGGGAAACCACAAACCACATATACACTTGAATTTAATGCCACGCCTTAGACTAGCCCTTAGAATATTTCTTCAAAGACAGCATGAGATATGAGCAGGTAAGTGTTCTAGGAAGTAGAAAAACTTAATCCTGGCCTCTGCACTGCCATTATGTTGTTGTTTGCATTGTCCCTTAGTTCCCTTTTTTGTGAGGTGACTATAGTGATGCTTAGTAAACTCCGGATTATTGTGAGATACGGTTTTATTCTTCCATCCACCTTTTCAGTAATCATCGCCAGGTACGTTATAAATGCCAAGCATGCCAAGGATTGGGAAAACAAACATGACTAAGACATGAGTTCTCCTATGGGGGAATAAGAGACAAATAAACTTTAACACCACAAATAATTGAATTACTAGATTTATGGGAACAACTAACTTAACTGTAAAGATTTATACAGGGCTTAAAAGAAGACCACGCATGTGTATAGTAGAATTCTAATGGGTAAAGAAATCAGGACATAATATTTCAGGAAGAAACAACTTCAATGGAAGTAATTTGAAAAAAAGTTTTACTTGTTATTTTTGTCTGTTTCTTATTGTAAAACCGGGTACATTTGGAATTTTGGTAGATCAGTGATTTTCAATGCCAGTGCTACTGTTGAAGCCTTATTGTTAAAGGTTGCTGTGGGGACCTCAGTGGGGAGTAAATCTGTCCTGTTCCCCAAGTGAAGTAGCCTAAATAATAGAGAACTCTGATGGAGTTAGTCTTGGCTGGATAAGATCCAGGTTTTGTGAATGTTTGAAGCCTATACAATTTGGAGGAGCCTGGAAATAATTTAAAAAATACAAAGTTACATTGGCTCAACCAAGTTAGAAGCTCTGTATATTAAACACCATTGGCTTCACAGTTGACGTACCTTGATGTCCTGGTATAGTTTTGCCTGACCAGCATCCATTGCTGCATCTGCTAGTAACAGCCCCTTGATTTTCTTTTGGGGAACCATAGCCCCATCAGTCTCTGTTCAGGTAGTTCAAATGAAATTGACCCAAGCAGATCCAATCAGAACAACCCATTCCGTTGACCACAGTGACTCTTTCAGGAGTGGACAACTGACCCAATTCAGTTCAGTCAGAACCAATGAGAATCAGTCTCAGAACTTTTCCTGGCTGTTAGGAAAGAGACACTCTGTTTTTCCACTAGACCTGAAGCTAATCAGAAGAAAGCTTGGAGCTGCTGGCAGTTACCTTCACCCTCGAGTGAAACAAACATAGGGAAAACAGAACCTAAAGCAGAAGAATATTAGCTCAAGGTCTTTGCAGAAAATGTCTGAGCCCCTGAACAAGCCACATCAGAGACTCTGTCTCCCTCCTTCCCTGCACCTTTCTGTTGTGTTACCCAGGGATATCCCTTTTTGTACTTAAACAAATGTGAAAAGCATGCCTATTGCATGACCTGTGAGATGCATGACATGTAAAGTTCTATGATACTGTTAAGGAGCAAACTTGAATAGTTCACATTGAAAAGCAGATTTGTTAGGAGGCTTAGCTCTTTACATTTCCTCTCTGCAGTAACTCATTTGAATTTATAAGAACAGTGTCTTCATGACTAAATGGTAGCAGAAGTTAAAAACATAGTTAAATTGTGGTGTGAAGATAAGTATCAGAAATGAGTTACACAATAAAATGGCATATGCTGGAGAAAACTCAAGACTTTTACAATTTGGAGACCTTTTATCCCTCCAAAGTCTTTATGTATCTCTCTCAAGTTTCCCATTATTTGTCATGTTCTTAGGGAGGAAACTGTGATATTTACCCAATCTGATGATGGTGGTTCTATTAATTATTACAGTCAGGTGATATGCATTATATAATTTGTGACAAAGATCAAGTGAGCTTCTTGCTTCCAGCCTATCCTTAAGACTCATGCCATGACCTCAATATTACAAGTCCAGCTGAATTGACGGTTTAGATTTTACTGCTTTGGCTTGGGTTTTATTCTCTCATTCATTGACAAAAAGAATTTGGCTTCAGAGACCATCCCTTTCATCAAGTGCCAAGAGATCCTGCCAAATGCAAAGTGAGCTTTGTTTTTCATTCCATTGGAATCATTCAGAAAGTTTTTAGATGTTTTTTAATACAAAGGTTCACACATGCCCCTTGTTTTGCATAAGACTGTCTACCAACATGTATAACATTTATTTAATCCACTTTTTAACCTTTAACCTTTTCAACACTGAAAAATGGTGATAGATGCCAGACTGAATCAGAATCAGTGAAGCCAATATGTCATTTGTAATAAAGTAATTAAATAATTGGATGAATTCAGGAAATCATTTTAGAAGTAAGAATTTAAATTGAACAGAGAGATAAACTAATGGTTACATGTGTTTTTTTCTGACTTCCCAGACTTTGTATTGAATAATGGGAAATATTTGGTATTTAAGACATTTGTAAATGATCACTTATTTTGCCTTTTTCTTGGATGTTTATAAAGATTAAGATGATCAAGCTCAGGTCATTTTAAATCAGTTTGGATCTTTTACTTAAATAGCTACTTTGTAATTATGTTTACTAAAGAGCTCAAAAGCATTCCTTTTCAGAACGTTATAGTAGCTCTACTTTATGTGAGGTCTTGGCTAAATTAGAGCGATTCACATTTTCAGTATTGATTGGGCGTGTTTGTCTCATACACCGAGGCTTCCTCCTCCGCCTTGTGTAACATACATTTCTGAGCCTGCGCTCTGGAGCCCGCGAGCCACAAGTGCTGAAGCCCGCGCGCCTAGAGCCCGTGCTCCACAGCAAGAGAAGCCACTGCAATGAGAAGCCCGCGCACCGCAACGAAGAGTAGCCCCCGCTCACCGCGACTAGAGAAAGCCCGCGGGCAGCAACAAAGACCCAACACAGCCAAAAATAAAATAAATAAATAATCTATTTTAAAAAAATAAATAAATAAACGATTGAATACAAGTAAGTATAAATACACCCATGTATGAATGTACACCCAAAAGCAAGCAGAGATAACTGCCTCTAGAGGAGCAATAATTGGGTCCCCTGCTGTTGTTCAAGGTAAACTTAAGGACCCATGTAGTTGTTCCCAGGGGAAAAACTACTATAACTACAAGTTGACAATATCTTTAAACAAAGAAACAAGCAAAAATGCCCTTTTGGTGCTTTTCTCTGTTCGGGTTATATCTTCAAAATAGCCAGCCCCTTGCTGCTGTCTCCACTGGACTTAGTCCCTTCCTAAATTCACCCCTACAGGTGTGTTATACTTTTTGCCCCACTGAGTCAGAGTGGGCCATGTGATTTCATTTGACCAATGACACGTGAGTGGAAAAATGACATGGGCCATTCTTGAGCAGAAGCTTAGATTTCTTGTCTCTTTTTCCCTCTATCATGATATCAACATATCCTAGACTGAAGTTGCTCTTTCAATATGGGTCTTTGTATAAAGGGTACCTGGACCAGAGCTGCAGCCAACATAGAGTAGACATTAATGTGAGCAAAGTGCATCTTTGTTTCTGTAAGCCACTGAAATTTCTAAATCATTTGTAAATACAATATAATGTAGCCCAAGCCAGAATTTCTCAACCTTGTAGCTATCAACATGTAGTCTGCATGATTCTTTGTTTGGGGAGTGGGGTTCCTATCATTATAGGGTGTATAGCAGTATCATTGGCTTCTACTCTCAGATGTCAGAAGCACCACACCCCCCCTTTGTGACAACCAAAACTGTCTCCTGATACTGCTGAATGTCCCCTCGGGAGGACCCAGTTGAAAACCACTAGTCTCTAGTCTCACCTAGAAGTTCTCAAAGTGGGGTTTGAGACCTAGCAGTATCTATATCACCTGGGAATGTGTTAGAGATGCAGAGTCTCAAGCCCCTTTCAGACCGACTGAATGAGTAGAGATGGGGCTGGGGCCCAGCAGGTTCCGTTGTATTAAACCCTCGGAGAGGTTCTGAACATTCAAGTTTGAGAACCAGTGGTCTAAGCTGACTGGTACACAAGTATCCTTGTATAAGGAGAGGGCATCATTATTGCTTTCACTTATAATGCTCAAGTTTAACTTTTGATGCCTAAAGCATAAGAATTCCATTCTTTGTGAATCTGTAAGACTTTAGAGGATGCTGCATATGTCCTTTAGTGTAATACATATCAAACACATGAAAGTTTCATAACCTTAACAAATTTACTCTAGTCTTCTAATTTGCTGATTTACTGGATCACAGTAACTCCAAATGAAGAAAAAATCCAAAGTGGGGTAGCATTTTGATCTTTTGAAAAACACTTTATGAAATGATGTTTTTAGAAGGATAATTGTCAGTTTCTATGATTCAGCCTTTGTACCCTCATTTTATTTAAGCACATTTTATATAAACATAATTTATTTTTGAAGAATGAAGAATTGAGAATCAGTATTCATAATTCACAGGTTTGTTTAATTGCAAAAATTTTTATCACAAATGATTGCCCTTTTTCCAGCTAATTCCCTTTTACATACACCCTTGAGCTTGAGCATAAGGAATAATTAACTTTGCAAAGTAAGTTGTTACCATATGTAAAGGTATAGGCAGTGTACATTATAATGCTAATTTACATAGTTAAGAGACTGAGCATTCCCCCTTAGCTGAAGTTAGCAACAGGAGGTGAAAAATCAGAATTAATTTGATGATATTAGCTCAGAAAATGCTAGGGAATTATATCAATTTGAATGACACAAATATTTTCATCTATTTCTCCATGCTGCCCCCTTTTAGTGAGGAATGTTTATGGGCAGAAAAATCTGAAAAGCTTTTCCTCGATGCTCTTCTCATTAGCTCTCAGTGGTTCATGGTCTCTACTATACCTGATAAGTGTTTTAAAAGTTTTCCTAAAGTCAGAATTTCAGGATGGTAATTATAACCAGTACAAGATAAATATAAGAAATTTACCCTTGGGCTTCCCTGGTGGCGCAGTGGTTGAGAATCTGCCTGCTAATGCAGGGGACACGGGTTCGAGCCCTGGTCTGGGAAGATCCCACATGCCGTGGAGCAACTAGGCCTGTGAGCCACAACTACTGAGCCTGCACGTCTGGAGCTTGTGCTCCGCAACAAGAGATGCCGCGACAGTGAGAGGCCCGTGCACCGCGATGAGGAGTGGCCCCCGCTCGCCGCAACTGGAGAAAGCCCTCACACAGAAATGAAGACCCAACACAGCCAAAAGTAAATAAATAAATAAATAAATTTAAAAAAAAAAAAAAAAAAAAGAAATTTACCCTTTAGGTTTTCTGCTTTTTATCAAAATATTAAAGAGCTGATTATACAGTAATAGGTTTATGGAATAGACTAAGAAAAATGCTCTATGTCAGAAAACATAATATACATTTTATGGTTTTTGTCACATCATTATCTTCAACACACTTGGCCATCAACTTTCAATTATACGCTTGGAGTGAAAATATTCTTTCTCAAAAAGAAAAAAGAAAAAAAAACCTTTTGAGGTTTTTTTTTGCGCTATTTTTGTATAGGAATAAATCTTGATTTTTATTGTCAGATTAGGATTGTACTAAATATCTTCAGAATAAAAAGCCCTTGGATTTGTTCTTTAAAAGAGGAGGTGAAGTCTTTCCCTTTAAAACATTATCTGTCTGCCGGTGGAGAGTGCCATGCTCCGTTTTTTAGGTCCTTTACACTCTTGAATTTGATTTGTGCTTTTACAGCACAAATCCCAACATTCAGAAGACAGATCTGCCTGCTTCAGCTGCCTGCAGCTCTAGAGAATTAGTCTGTCATTCTCAGTGTCGTGGAGTGTGTGTTATGTATGTGAGTGAGTGTGTATGTAGTGTGTGTGTGTGTGTGTGTGTGTGTGTCTCGCCGTATCTGAGGCGGGGTAGCCGAGAGTGATTTAAACATGCATAGGGTTAATCGTGTAGCATCTCATTCAGGCTTGGCTTTGAAACCTGTGGCATGCTAGGCTGGACAGCCGCTTCTGTGCCTCTGTTTTAATTTAGCAGGATGTTTGCTGCCATGGCAGCCAGCAGCAGCCACTGCAGCAAGGAAGAGCCATAGATCTGAGAATGCAGGTGGAATACTAAAACACGAGAGGCGCGTGCAGGGCTGGCTTCAGTGCTTAATCTGCTCTTACGGGGCTCTGATGTGGAGGCTCTACATGCGGCACCTTGTCAGTTCCTCTAGAGTAAAGGGCTGCAGACCCAGATAGATCCGTGAAGGGCTGGTGAGAGGCAGGGAAAAAAAGCAAAGCCAGAGACATCGCTGGTGCTTCACTACCTCGCGTTTGGGAATACAGAAGCGATAGAGGGAAATGTGGACCCATCGCCCTGCTGAGACACGTGATTGGATGAAGACTGGAAAACGTAGTTGGCTTCCTGTGCTACTTTTCAGCTGGAGCAGTGTCTTTGATGAACTCTTTTCTGCTTCCGATATACACAAGCAAAATGTTTGTAAGTACTGCTGATGAGGGGCATGACCTGGCAAGCTGAATTGTGGGCAACTCATTGATTGTACTATAGCTCTAGGATCTAACGTGGATGTTTGAGCCTTGCCTGAGCTTTTATTGAAGTGCAAGTGTTAATCAAAACCAAAAGGGCCAGTTGGCATCTCAGTGCAGAAAAGACAATATGAAGTCCAATTGAAAGAGAAGAAGCCGGTAAGGAGAGTCATGCAGCGGCCGGCTGAACTCTCTGTGTTTCAGAGCAAAGTAAGGCCAAAGGGAGCTGGCCTTCAGAAGCAAAAGTCTCTGACCAATCTGTCCCTCACCAGTGAGGGGGAGAGGCGACCCACTGTGCGCATTTCCAACTGGTTTGGAAATGCCGCCAAGGCCAGCCAGAGGGAATCCAGCTACGCAGAGAGGCGCTCGCTGTCTAGATTCTTGTCAAGGTCCGTGCAGTCCCTGTACCACACCAGTGGCCCGGGGGCCTGGAACCTGCTGCCCGCCAGCCGTGCAGGCAGGGAGAGCTTAGAAGAGTGGTCTTCCAGAAAATTCTTGGAAGGTGAGAGTGATGAAGACAGCCGGTCCGAAGAGGAAAATGTGTCCCCCAGGCCTGGCAGCACCGTCAGGGGCTGGGCCGAAGAGGAGGGAGAAAGCTGCCTGCGGGAAGGCACAGCTCTTCTGGACGACGATGTGATCCTGACAATGCTTGGCGACCTGGAACAGGCCCTTTACACTGACTTGTTAGGTAAGTCGGGTCTGCTCCTAAAAAGGAGGATGGAATTTTCAGAAGCTGCCTCTTTGCCTAAGCCAAATAGCTTCTGTTCTTCTGACTGATGTTTTCGAAACCGTAGTTACTCAAAACAATTTTAAATTCCTTGTCTCTTGAAATGATTGTCTTCAGAAAGCTGAACTGTGAGAACTCGTTGTAAAGTGTATATGGAGAAAGTAAATAGCAACCACCCGCCCTGGGCATTATTGGCCTGGAGTCTAGTACACTCTAGACATCCATAAGTAAGTGTTAACATTTTAAAACTCCAAATTTCTTTTTTACTTAGTCATTAACGGGGCCTATTTATTCAACTTCCCTCAAGGTGACCTCACCACAGATTTGGAATGAAGAATGAAGGACCTCATGGGTAAATTTTTTGTATAGTCAAGTTTCTTCTGCTGCCTCAGTGGTGTCTGAATAGATGGCCTTGTTTGTACCTCGGTGACAAGTACCATACTTTCTAGTTATGCTGGAAATGCAGAGGCCTCTTCTGACAGCTTTACTCACTTTTTTTTGAAGTGTTTGGCAAAACATACTTCTGAGTGTGTACATTATAACTATTTAAATTACTATGTAGATGAGTGTGAACTGTTCTGATACTTTACAAAGTAGGCCTGTTTGATGACATGATTCTTAGGAGTAACTTCTGATAATAATCTTTAATTAATTAGATAGGACAATGTCTGAAGTAATTCTTCAGTTTTGCCACCTGCCTGAATAGCTAAACTGTATACGTTTTAATTGTTATATCTAAGTTCAGCGCTCTACTGTAGCATATTTATATCATATGGTGCCTTCTTCAAAAAGTCATAAGCATTAAGCCATTGACCACATCCTCTTTTATGTCAGTGTGTATTTCCACAAAGGACTTCATATAGGACTCATTAAATTCGAAAGAATTAAACCAGACCAGTGATCCCTTTGTTTCTGATTCATACAACTGAAGCCAAATATAGGTTTGTTTTTATTCTCTGTGTAGACTCTCCTGTTACAAGAGGTTTTATGAGATTTTCTGGAATCTTAGTGAACCAGCTTTAGAAGAAGAAAGCTTAGAGAGACAGCAGAGGTGAATATCGCTCAATTTTTCTTGTTAGTTTAGCTTTAAAAGAGTAATGTTTCCACAGTTGCGGGAATAGTGATTTCTGAATCTGAATACACCAAGTGCTCAGACACTGAAGATTTACTTCTTCACCATCGTGTGATTTCCATGATGAACTGCTTCTCATAAAAAAAAAAAAAAACAAAAAACCCTGCATGCAGTACAAAGGCAAGAGGGGGAGTCTTAATCCTTAAGAATCTTTTTTTGTTTCTTGATCCTCTGAAACGGTAGAATCAAATAATATTTGTCTTTTGCCTTGAAAATGGTAGCATTTATCTTGTTCTAAATACCTCTTATGTAAGTATTTTCAAAGATATGACCAAAGTAAAGTCCCCTGAAAGCATGTGTTGGTTGTTCTGTTAAATTATAGCATGCTGTGGCTGGGTGTGTATATGACATATGCCTTTTTGTACATAAATAACTTGGAGCATTACTGTCAGAGGGTCATCTCTCAATAGGTGTCTGTGTATTCCATGGTTTTTAAACTGAGCATCTGCTAATTTATTTATGGGATTATTCTCCTTAAGGCTTTTTTCTCCCCCAGCATATGCCAGTATTCAAAGATGCAAATGAGAAAGTCAGAGGAAGAGTTTATTCAAATAGCTCTGATATGAATAATCATATCAGGATAATGAAGCATTGCAATGCAATTCCCTAAATAATGATGCATGTTAAGTTGGTAAATATATCCAAGCCCACAGCACACAAGAATTGCAGGATTTTTGCTACGTGCTTGACTAGGTTCTGCTTCTGACTCAAAATGGCTTCTTCCAAGTTAGTTTTTAGGCAGAGTTCCCTGAGTTCAACTCTTTATTCCTGGATATCCTAAATAAATCAGACACACTAGGGTCTGTGCTATAACTATATAGGAGAATATTTAAAAGGTAGTGGTAAAGCTGTTAGCCATATTTTGCTATTTTTCCCCCAAAGTGTCTGGTTTAACCTGATGAGTCGAAAAATTTTCTATCCAGCTCACCTTTGGGGTCATCCACAAAATTAGGGTGATTTCTCCAAATAAATCAGGCAGCTGTACTCTAAAAAATAACATTTGTAATATAGCTGGTATAGAGGACATAACTCTCTGTGAATCAGGTTCATTCATATGTAATTTGATTTCCTCGTAAAAGATGACAAAGGCTGGCAGTGTTCATTACAATGTGTGTAATTAAAGCTTGAAAAGTAAGGGCAGGACCACACAGATTAAATGGTCCGTCTGCTATTAAGTAAAAACGCAAAAGCACCGAACTGACCCTGTTACTCTGTCCTAATAGAAGAGATGTTACAAGCAAAGAGAAAGTAGTTTGCACTAATGTTAAAAATTCAAAGCAAATTGCAGAATATGCCATTCTGGAAAATGTGTATAAGCCCTTACTATTTTGTCTGACAGGAGGCTTCTTTCAGGAATAATAGCTGGCTTTGAGATTATAAAAGTGAAAGGGGATACATTTTTGTGACTAAATTTCTCATGTGCATTTTTCTGCTAACTTTTATTTGTTCCTAAATATTTAATGGTATTTGCGCTTTTACATTTGGCTTTTTCACAGTTGTGATTCCCTCCCTGCCCCCATTTCTCTAGACATCATTTGGATACAAATTTACAGGATATTTCAGGCTTGTGCAATACTTAGGGGGGTTGTAAGTGCATTTAACTTTATCTTGCCTTTCATGGGTCATTGAGAACATTTGCTGCAAGAAATTTTGATTTGGTTATTATCTTTCCTGACACGAATGAGGCAGCAATTATGTTTTGCTCAGTAAGTGTTGGGAGGAAAAGGTCCATTTGTCTGATTGTCATGAGTGGTGCAGTGTCATGAGTAGATGTCATGAGGAGAAAAAGCAATGGAGAGAGAGAGAGAGGTAATGGTTCTGAAATATGAGGGAAGCTGTATAAACAATGGATTCAACTGGAAGAATCCAAGGATCTAAGATGCCTGTTGGATTGGAAGAAGGAAATTTAAAAGGAGATAAAGAAGGTGTTAAAAAATACTGAGTGAAATGGAATGTCTGAAAATACACTGTTCTTAAAGTTTATGTAAAAAAGATATTGAAAGTAATTCAAATATCAGTGTTACTAATATTATGCAATTGGCAAGTAGTTGAGGTGCAGCTTGATTACAAAGTCAAAGTTCTCCCCAAGGGAAGGGGCTAGGAGATGGGAGATAGGGAACTTGTAATGGTGTATTTTTGACACTTGTGTAAGGGCAATGACTTGCCTTCCTTACTCCCTCCAATAAAAGTCATCTCAGCACTTTCTCCTTTAAGACTTTTCTCTTACCATCACTTAGAATCTTAGGCTTCTCTACTGTGTGAAATCTTAGATAAACTACTGAATATTAGCTTTAATGTGTCTCCAGTTTGGTCTCATCCTTCACTGTTACTTTTGCCCTTTTTAAGTAAAATCTCTTCTTCACCCCTGCCTTTCCTTTGACTGTAATGATATTTTTTTCTGCCCTTCAAGATTTTCCTTACAAAGCCTTCTTTTTCTTTCAGCATACTGCCAGATTGTTTGGAAATAAGAGGTAGACTTCTTTCTAGCCATTTCTCAAATACGCTCTGTTATATTTATGAGGAGAAGAATGGGAAGAATTTCCAGAGAAAATATAATTAGAGTCTTAAGGGTTATTAACAGTTCTGAATTTTAAAATAATGTTAATCTATGAGGTTAGAAATTGTATGACTTGAATTAGGGTTAGAAAAGTTTATGCCATGTGCGTGAGGGTACAACATACTCTTATTTCTTTTTTTTAAATTTTTTTTTTATTGAAGTATAGTTGATTTACAATGTTGTGTTAATTTCAGGTGTACAGCAAAGTGATTCAGTTATACACACACACACATATATATATTCTTTTCAGATCATTTTCCCATTATAGGTTATTACTAAATATTGAGTATAGTTCCCTGTGCTATACAGTAAGTCCTTGTTGTTTATCTATTTTATATATAGTAGCGTGTATATATTACTCCCTCCTCTGCCACCTTTCCCCTTTGGTGACCATAAGTTTGTTTTCTCTGTCTGTGAGTCTGTTTCTGTTATGTAAATAAGTTCATTTGTATCATTTTTTAGATTGCACCTATAAGTGATAGCATATGATATTTGTCTTTCTCTGTCTGACCTACTTCACTTAGTATGATAATCTCTAGATCCATCCATGTTGCTACAGATGGCATTATTTCATTCTTTTTTATGGCTGAGTAATATTCCACGCGCGCGCGCGCGCGCGCGTGTGTGTGTGTGTGTGTGTACACACACACAGGGAAGTTAAGGAAGTTTTTCAGTACTTTCTAAATCTGAAATAATAATACAGTTATTAAGCATATTTCAATCATTCAAATAATTGGTAAATTAAAAGGAAGAGATTTGCAGACTGGCAGCAGAGTGGTGGTTGTTTTGGCAACCATTCAGGATGAAGGATAATGAACAGTGTAGTAATGTTTGGCTGAAGAAGAAATTAGCATTTGTCTTTCTGAGTGGCTGCCATGGTAAAGTGATATAAAATTATTCATTTGGTTTCAGAGCCATTGAGACCCCTGGGTGGAAGTTAAATGGGGGCAAATCATTACACGTCCTCAGAATTGTTTTTATAATGAGACCTAATTGGCCTAATATTGGAAAGAGTCGCCTCTTACTGGAGAGGAGGAAGCCTTTCCGATCTTGGAGGTTTTAGGCAGAGACCCATGGCCACCTCGCTAGTGACACAAAGAGTTTTCCCTCATTGGCTGAGAGGTGAGCCAAGACAATCTCTGAAGTCCCCACCAACTCTAAGATTCTATTATAGATGTTAAATGTGTGCATTTGTTGTGTGTGTTTTTTTTAACCTGGCATGAATACTGTGGAAGAAAAATGAACAGGTTGAATATCTACCTGTATTCTTAAAACTGATGGTAGATATGCATCTTGACTTGTCTATGTGACAGTTTTCATACTGGAATTTAATACATGCCATTTTCTACCTTCACTTTTCCTTCTTTTTTTCTTTTCCTTCCATCCCTTCTGCACTCCTTTCCCTTCCCTACCATCCCCTCCTTTGCCATCCTCTTCCTTTCTTTCTTTCCTATACCTTCTCGCCCCTTAATCCATTCATTCCCCTTCCTTCCTTCCCTTGTTTTATTCCTTCTTTCTTTTTATTTAAAATTCCTCATCACTAGACATCCTCCTGAGTTCAAATTGAACAGAATTAAGACTATGTTTCCTCTCCTTCCTTTCCATATTGTCCTTATTATCCAGATTCACCAATTTCAATGGCCACTGGCCTGGGAATTATTACATGGCCATAAACAAAATGGTTTAATGGCACCTCTGCCCCCAAATGACAGATAGAGGTTGAACAAGGCCAACAGTTGTCACCCTGGCAGAGCTGTTTATTTTATGTGTAGACTTATTACTGGATTAGATGCCTAAGACTTTACTGGCACTCTGGTGTCACATGTGGATATTTTGGTTCCCTGTAGAAAGTGGAGAAATAATTAAAAATAAAGCTATCCAATTCTTGGATCTTGGTTCTTGAGTCTAATAAAATAAAAGACTTAAAAAGATATTGCTTCTATGAGAAAAGGCCTCTGTCTGATTCCCCAGAGTATAAATGTATACTTGCTACATAAGTCAAGTTTATCTCAGCTATTCTGAGCACACTTTGAAATAGGTGATTATGAAAGTAATTGGGATCCAAATAGTTTCAGATTTTTAAATTAAGCTTAGAAACATGGAGCACTGTACAGTATATTTCCAAATGACTCTCTCATTTTGCAATGATTAAGGTCATAGACCTACGGAATACTATTGTATTATCGCCACTTCAAATTATTACTTGTAACATTACATTTGTTTCTATTCACATTTTATTTGTAGAAAAAAAATTATAATTTCAGATAATAATAGTCATTTGGAATTTTCTACCTATTATTTTACCTTTGTGAAAAGGAACTCATATCTATATCTATATCTATATATAATTATTCAAATTATTCACAGGACAGTAAATGGCATGAATAACAAATTTATTATTATGTTACTCTTCTAGGTGAAGACCCTGAAACAAGAAGAATGAGAACAGTTAAAAACATAGCAGATTTGAGGCAGAATTTAGAAGAGACTATGTCCAGTCTTCGTGGGACCCAGATAAGTCACAGGTCTTCTTCAATTCTGCCTATTTTGGGGCCAATAAAGAAAAAATTACAATTAAGCATTTAACTTCTTGTAATGATAAAGAAGGAATTTTAGTTTTCCTTTACTATTTTCTCACTTACATTTTTTTTTAAATTTTTATTTATTTATTTATTTATGGCTGTGTTGGGTCTTCGTTTCTGTGCGAGGGCTTTCTCTAGTTGCGGCAAGTGGGGGCCACTCTTCATCGCGGTGTGCGGGCCTCTCATTATCGCGGCCTCTCTTGTTGCGGAGCACAGGCTCCAGATGCGCAGGCTCAGTAATTGTGGCTCACGGGCCTAGTTGCTCCGCGGCATGTGGGATCTTCCCAGACCTGGGCTTGAACCCGTGTCCCCTGCATTGGCAGGCAGATTCTCAACCACTGCACCACCAGGGAAGCCCCACTTAAATTTTATATGACAATCAACTGGTGACTTCTCAGCCCTACCCAGTGATGTTTTTCTCCTATCCATCTCTTCTTCAATATAATTTCCCATTTAATCTGAATTAGCTACTGAAACTACCACCATCACTGCTAAATGGATTTTCACGCCTGCCTCAAATAACAATGGTGGAAGTTGTAATTAAAATGCATCTGAGGAGAGGTGGTAGAGAGTCTTTCAAACATAATTGTAGTTAACTTCCAGAAAAGTTCTGGGAAGGCTACAATGGGTTAAATTAAGGGTTGGTTGAGAATGTGAAACAATATTTTGTTTTATCTAAAATGTAATGATGGCGTTTCCTTTGAAAGCAAACAATCTGTGATGAATGCCCCGTCCTACATTTTGATACCTGCAGAGGTGTTTAGAATCTCAAAATGAATGTATAATTTGACTTTCATGAAAATGGACATACTTCTAAGAAATGACTCTCAACTGTAGGCGTTCCTGTCTTCATGCATTCTGGGTCCATGGCCCCAGGTGAACCAGAATATAGTGATTTCTCTATTTTATTTGACAGCACCCTGGAGACAACATTTGACAGCACTGTGACGACGGAAGTGAACGGCAGGACCATACCCAACTTGACAGGTCGACCCACTCCCATGACCTGGAGGTTGGGCCAGGCATGTCCTAGACTTCAGGCTGGAGATGCTCCCTCCCTGGGTGCTGGCTACCCTCGCAGCAGTACCAGTCGTTTCATCCACACAGACCCCTCAAGGTTCATGTACACTACGCCTCTCCGTCGAGCTGCTGTCTCTCGGCTGGGAAACATGTCACAGATTGACATGAGTGAGAAAGCAAGCAGTGACCTGGACATGTCTTCTGAAGTCGATGTTGGTGGATATATGAGTGATGGTGATATCCTTGGGAAAAGTCTCAGGGCCGATGACATCAACAGTGGGTAAGTGGCCCTGGGCCCCGGTCTCTAACAGAATTGTGTAAAGAGAGGTGGTCTACTACAATGCAGTAGCTGTAGGAAGGGGGTATAGGTTAGTTAATAAAGTCATTAGAAAATGTGAGAAATCTAAGGTTATTTGGGGGTATTTCAGCCTTCTCTTCTAATCATTCATGAACAGTAAAATGTCCAAAATTTCTATAAAGTCTTTTCATTATAACCCATTAACTTTTTCTATGGTTAGTTCAGAGAAACACATGTGCCCTGTGTTTTTCAGAGTGATTTTCACATGCTTCTTAAGTAACAGATTTTGTAGTGAAGGACGTGGGAAGGAGACAGGAGGAGTTTTGCTGAGCTGCTTGATTTTTTTTTTGGCTTGCCAAAGCTGCCTGTAACTGCTTTGAGGAACACAGATTTTCTAGCATTCTTCAATTATACACCTCCGATCTAACTTGAGAGAAAATCATTTTAGATTTGAAAATTTCAGTCTATTTATTCTCTTTTGATGGCATCAGATTTTTTTATGTTAACCCCTGTTTTCCTTCTGTTTTCTATTACATTCCAAAAAAGAGTTGTGATTATAAAACTCTCAAAAGCATTTTGGCAATTTGGAATATTTAGTTCAATCTGAGGATGAGCCCAAAGGAGGAAATAGGATATTCTATTAACACTACTTCTATTAATAACTGTAGTTGACACGTTGAAAATTTATTACCTACTTCACTGTTTTTAAGTGCTTTAAGGACATTAATTCATTTAACCCCCTCCCCACCACCAACCCTTATGAGGTAAGTATTTTTATACCTGTTTTACAGATAAGGAAACTGATCCCACTTGGCCCCAACTGTATTAAAGCTAAGCAAAGACTAGACTTGCATTAGGACTCAGATACATCTGACTTCAAAACCTAGGCTCTATAATAAAAGGAAAAGCTTCCCAATTAACTTTATCTATATTTTCCATGTGAGTCCAGGTTTTTACCTCTTCTTTGTCCTTATGCATCTGAGAGGACTGGTCTCAGAAATCGCTCTTCTGTACAAGTAACCTTTCCTAACTTCAGTCATGAAAAGCTTGTTTGAATGGGAACAAGACCTTAAAAAGTACAAAAGAGTTTTTGATCAGACTTAACAGCTCTGCTTTGATATCCTGATACCCACCAGTTCATTCCTGGTGGCCACCTGCTCTGAATTTCTAAAGGTCTAGAACTAGGGAGACAGGTTATTGTTAATTAGGGTAGGAAGCAGTTGAGTTGCCACTGGAGTTGGAGTGTCTAAATTAAGTCTCTTTCTACCATTTGCTATCTGCCAACTCCTTGGGAGCTTAACGTATCCAAATTCCTTTCTGTAATAAGGATAAAATTGCAAAATCTTCATGAAATTGTTAGGAATGAAGAAAATAACCCACAAAATTGTACTTAGCACAAAGCCTGTCACAATATGTGTTCAGTAAATTATCATCATCATCACAATTACATTTTTTTATCAGTAATAATTATTAATCTAATGATTAACAACCTAATAATCATAGGATATGATCTTATATAGGAGAGAGTAGAAATTGTGAGAGGTGTGAAGAATCCTGGGAAAAGAATAGAGAAGAGAGATCGTGAGCTGAATTATGTATGTATGTATGTATGTGTTCAAAAATATTTGTTGCATTCTTCCTATGTGCCAAGCAACATTCTAGGCACTGTGTGTTCAGTGGTGAACAATATAGACACAGTACCAGCCCACGTATACTCACATGTTAGTGTTTTTATATTTTTATAGTTGCTCATTTATTCAATAAATGAATAGTAATATGTGTACATATGTATGTACGTGTGTATGTATATACATTCTTAGATAAGGGGTTTTTGAAAGTCATTTTTTAATAAACTGAGTTCTGCTTATAGTAGTGTATTTTACCAGTATACCTATAGTCAGGAGCATTTTGTATTTCCCAGGACTCTCGCGGTATTAGACAACTAACTTCTGTAACAGAGAAATCTCAAAATCTCAGTAACTTAACACAAAGAAGTTAATTCCTCCTTCACATAAAACCCCTCCTGGTGTTTCTGATCATCAGTTGGGGACTAAGATGGATGGTAGGTAACTCTGCTATTATCCAACCAGACTGCCGACGTCACCCTGGGTGTTGATTTCAACAGACAGATGACAAAAGAGAGGAAGAATGATGGTGTAAGAATAGTTCATATGTACCAGGTCTGGAAGTGGGGGTTATGACTTCTACCCACATTTCCTTATCCAGAACTGCTGCAGCCCCATCTCACTGACAGCAAGGCCAGGAACCAACGTTCATCTTTGTGCCCAGGAGGAAGAGGAAATTGGTTTGATGAGAGCTGGCTAGTCTCTGCAGAACTAATGAGAAATTTTTAAGATACTGTTCTTTGTCCTTCCTACTTGTTTCCTGCCTCACTGGAAACCTGATTCTCACATCTGTTCTCCAGTTTTGTTCCCTGTTGGCCTTTCAGAGGAGGTCTTGAATAGTCCCACAAATGAGTCCATGTAAGAACGCATTAGTGGTCTGCACGCTTTGTGTTGAGTCATTCATACTCAGTGTCTAAAGTAGAAGAAGAAGAAGAAAAAAAAAAACCACTAAGTAAAAATAACACAAATCCTATTTGAAAACTTCCTCTGATGATATTTACCTGCTTGGCCTTATACATGTTCTCTTTCCCATGGTACAGTACGGGACACTGAAATTTAAAGAATGACTCAGAGTTCTGTCCCCTGGATGGAGCATGACTAGACGTGGTCAGCAGGCAGTGTCACTGGTCTCAGCTCAAGGGTGACTGGGGGGTTATGGGGAGGACACCCAGGATGTGTTGTACTTCCTCATTGCTCACCAGCGTATGTAGTGTACCATTGTCAACATCAGTAGGATGCAGCCCGATTTGTCAGCCTAAAGTTAAAAGATAGGAAGATATCCCAGGGGAACTTTAATTTGATGTTTTCTTTAAGAAAAAAGGGCATAGAAAAGTCTGTGCTACAATTCATGAAAAAAATTGAATCACAAAGTTAACTGTCTGTTCCCAATTTTTTAAAGTATGTTTTAGTGATTAAAGGGACAAAAAAGGCTCAAAAGACAAAGCAGTGAATGAAGATGTTTAATCTTGGATTTTTTTCTCATTCAAGAAGGAATGTCATGAAGTAAATGGGAAAGGAGTTTCATTTTTTTCATGTACTTCAGGTAGAACTCAGAAAATAAGTTAATCGGCATTCTGAGAATTCGAGATTTCTTGAAGCATGGAAAGGCTTATCTCTTTCTTCTCTTCTAAAAATTACTTTAAACACTTGGGGATGTGAATCTGCCAGTAATTAGGAATTAGTCAGAGGAAGGCCTCTTACTTATAATGAATCTCTTCGAAAAATTCTCCATGTGTAAAGCAAAAAACAGAACACCCTGGAAAACTGGGGGAAAAGTTACATATTTTAATTGGGTGGAAATTGAAGTTATCTGCAGGTGTCACAGTGATAAATAGTTGGGCCAAGTATATAACCTAAAATCCTGCTTTAAATGGCCCAAACGCAAAGTAATTTAATTCTGGAGAATGACATTTTTTAAAAGGGAGGTGGATACTTTAATGCTGCTTTAATCCCCTGATCCTCCCACAATTCTCCTTTAGGAAACTTTGTGATGACTGAAGCATGCAAGGCATTGGGAAGGGCAGGGTTACTTGAGTTGGGTTAAAAGGATGTACATGGGAAACCACATATTCCTAATCACAATGCTTCTATTCATTTCATTTTCAAGATATGAGAGTTATTTTTAGTGAATGTATAAAGTCTAATGGAAAAAATAGCCAGTAATGTTAGTCAATGCTTATATAGCACTTATTATGTGCTAGGTAATGCTCTATGCATTTTACATATACTAACTCATTTATATCTCACCATAACTGTAAGAGATAAGCATATCATTACTATGTCCATTTTACAGATGAAACAACTGAGGCATAGATAGGTTAAGTAACTTTAGGTAGAACTCAGAAAGTTAGTTCATTGGTATTCTGAGAATTCAAACTTTCTTGATGCATGCAGTGCTGGACTTGAACTTAAAAGCAGTCTGGCTCCAGTCTCCACTCTTAACCATCTTGACATACTGACCCTGTGAAGTTGTCTACATGTCTACTTGTCCACATTTCTCTCCTAGGAGTTGATTTTTTACAAACGAACATAACAGAGCTTCACAACAATCATTCATTGTTAGTATAGTTTTCTTAGCTGGCACCTTGGATCAAGGGGACAATCCTTAATATTATCTGTGTTCATGATCTGTGTTCTAGATGCTGAACTAGAGTTCCTTGGAGGTTAAAAAAACACACACACATTTTAGATGCCCTGTGTTTTCATGTCATAACAAATAGCTAATTGTTATATACAGTTTCTGATATAAGATATTGAATGTAAAAACGGAATTCTAGGAAGATATGGTAGGGGCATATGTGAATCTTTCCAAATACCCACAAAAATAGACAAAGCAACTAGATAGCAAAACCATGGGAAAAAACCGTGATCGTTGTTGAAAAAAGAAGATGACAAGGTATCACCTCAAACCCCAAGTATAAGCAATGAAGGACAGTCAAGAGCCAAAGGAGAAAGGAGCAGAATGACATCAGCATCTATGTACGAAGAAACAGAAGGTAGTAGTGGGGCGTCTGATAACACTGAGAACAGAAGAACCACAAAATAGCCAAGAGAAACTGACTAGAAAACACACAGGGCCTATCTGAAGATAGCAACTGAAGCTGGGAAGGTTTTGACCACTTGACCAGCCAGGGACAGTAAGGGCTGAAGGTCATATCTGAAGGGAGTGGAGCAATCTTGTTGAAGATTGAATTCATTAAACTCCAGCCACAGCTCCCTTCCAGGACAGGACGCCACACTGAGGGAAAACTTCCGGGAGTAGAAGCAAATTGAACAGGATGTAGCAATAGAAGTGAAGGTAGAGAAGGTCCAGATAAAAGTGGGAGATGGGAACAGAGTCCAAAAATCTCAAAAAAGCTAATTATCACATTCTAAAACACTACACAAAAATAACAGAAGCATTTACTGTGTGAAGTTAGAAGGGTATCTAGATCAAGTTTCTTCTTATTCTGAAGAATTAATTTCACATAAAAATAAGTAAGAGAAAAATGTCAGGATAAAACCCCACATAAGCCACAAACATATACAAGACATACAACTAATAAAGGGTTACTATCAATGGGGAAAGAAAAAAACAAAACCAAACATAGAATCCAATAGAAAAATGAGCAAAAGTCATAAACAGACATTTCACAGACAAAACATAAATGGCCTATAACAAAGTAAAAATATGATCAACCTGCTTGGTAATCTGGAACTTGTGAATTAAAGCCAACATGAGAATTCTTATTCATAGACAAGTAGGAGTTTATTCTGAAAATATTTTGAAAACTCTTTGGCATTGACTAGTAGGGTTTGAATATGTGTGTGTATCCCTTTTGACCCAATGATTCCTTTCCTAGATATAGACCTTTGACAAGCTCTTGCCTGTGAGCGTAAAGAAATGTGCATATACAGTTGTTCACGGCAGAGTTGTTTGTAACAGCAAAAAATCTAAAAATAGCTCAAATGTCTGTAATAGTCAAACGGATAAATAAACTAGTGTGCTTGTAAAACAAAGCTGTATAACACTAACATTAAAAATACAGTAATACACATCAAGATAGTTGATTTGCAAAAATATAATTTTGAGTGAAGGAAATAAGTCACAAAAGAATATATACAATGTGATTCAATTTATGTGAAGTTCACATGCATGAGATGCTGAACAGTGTATTTTTAGGAATATATGCCCATGTGGCTAAACCATAAAGAAAAGTAAAGGAATGCTTAACACAAAATCTAGGGCAATAGATATCTCTAGAAAGGAAGTTTAGAAATGTAGGACTGGAAAAAGCCTATACGGTCACTGAAGAAACTGGAAATGTTCTGTTTCTGAAGCCAGGTTATGGGTACATGAAAACTGATATTATTTTTTAATTATTATTTAATGTGTACTGTTACATTTTATACTGTTGCAAAAATATGATGTATTTAAATATGAAGCTTTTTTTAAAAAAAGCATGGAGTTGCTGTGGAGGTAGAGTTGTATGTATTTATGTTGATTGAGAAAATGGGATTGAATAGCATACAGAAAGAAGATTTTTATAGTTTCTTCCTGTTTCAGTGAATTCCAGACATAATTAGAACCTAGTGATGTTGATTCACAGGTCTGAACAGACTGCATCCTGTAGTAGTTGAGGGTGGTGAGTGACAAGAAGAAAGTCATTTATCTAGATTGTTAACTAGGTGGATGGTGTGTTTCCCTATGACTATATTAGCATATACAAAAGGAGCATGAGCTTTAGTGGTAAAGGCAATATATGGTCTGTTTATGCTATATTTGAGGTGGTTATGGGAAATCCACGTATCTGTGTACAGGAAGCAGTTTAATATCTCATTCTAGTGCAGGGTGGAACACTATGGCCTGGAAATATTAATATGGAAAACACACACCTAAAGAAAATGTGCCAAAGTATGCAAAGTTTTTGTACAACAGAAGGAAGACGAGAGATGGCAGTGGAAGGGAGGAAGAGTTAGAAATGCTTTGGGAGACTATTGCATTTTTTATGTGAATCATCTTATAGCTTATAGAATTTGAACATGGCTAAAATTATCCTAAGACTTTCATAGTTTGAGAGATTTTACTTTTTGTCAGTAACCTTCACAAATTTCCTATGCAACTTTTTGTTTGTACCAATCATCCTGTGACTGTGACCTCTTAAGCTCATCTTAGCTTATGGTTTAGAAGTTTAGATATAACATTATTAGGAAATCTTTTTTTAAAATTTTACATTATTCTTTCAAACCGATCCCTAACATTTATATTTCCTGGATTGTAGCAAATTTTTCTAGAGGAACTATGAAACGCACATTCTTTTAGATTTTTAAATCCTTCAGAAAAACTGAAAAGAAGGAAGAATGTTCAAGAAAAAAATTTAAATGAGAAATTTGCTTTACTCGTGTGATGCCCATATATAATTTTTCAAATAAAAAACTCACGGTTCTGTTATGAGAATGCCCTACCAACATTCCAATGCGACAGTGTCTGTAAACAGAGGAAATATGACTATTTTTGGTTCAATTAATACCTGTTGTAAACCTATTTGATATTACCTGGAAAATCCCAGGGTCAAAGGAAAATGAGTATCCTTTGAAACGCTTCCTGAAAAAAGTTGATTTTTTTTCTTAATTCATTGAAATTTTAAAGTTTTTTTTTCTTTGGAAAATTAGTTTTCAAAGCATTTAAACTTTGTCTATAGAACTTACCCTTCTGTAAGCATTGAATAATTGAAAGGTTATGTTTCTAATAGAAGTCATCTTCCATCTTATTTCTTGTTTACATGCATCGCCATTACGGCTAAAGTGCTGCGATCTGCTGTCATGGTTTCTTCCTGCAGTACGGAGGCCTTTTAAATTCAGCTGAACAAATGTTTAATATATTTGTTGATACCAAACTATATACAAAACACTTTACTAAACACTTTTAGAGATACACCAATGAATAAGACAGACCAATAAGATGTAAAACTTAACATGTATACATTGTTTTAACTTCCTCCTGAGGTTAAGTTTAGGATCAAGCATGTTGATAGTTTTTTAAAAAAAGGAGTATCTCACTTATCTGGAGAGAAAATTTCTATCATCCCCAAACTTTTAAAACACAGCTTCAGGGCTTCCCTAGTGGCACAGTGGTTAAGAATCCGCCTGCCAATGCAGGGGACACGGGTTCGAGCCCTGGTCCAGAAAGATCCCACATGCCGCGGAGCAACTAAGCCCGTGTGCCACAACTACTGAGCCTGCGCTCTAGAGCCCACGAACCACAACTACTGAAGCCCGCGTGCCTAGAGCCCATGCTCCGCAACAAGAGAAGCCACCGCAATGAGAAGCCTGCACACCACAACAAATAGCAGCTCCCGCTCACAGCAACTAGAGAAAGCCCGTGCACAGCAATGATGACCCAACACAGCCAAAAATAAAATAAATAAAATAGAAAAATTTAAAAAAAAAATTTCAAAAGGAGAGTGAATGAGAAAAATATTTTTCACTAAACACTTTTACTTTATCAGGAATTTCATATACTCCACCTTAAGAAAAGAAGCAATAAAAATATTTAGAATTGGTTGAGAACTATGTGGAAAATATCAATAAGATAAGAAATTGGAAGTAAGAGTAAACAATAAAACACTGACAGCATCAATATGGCAGCTGACAAATTAAAAAGTATGAAGGACAAATATCCTTTAATCTTTGTCTCATTTAGTATCACTATATGTCATACAGGAAATTGATGCTCATAATCATGAATTAGTTATCAAGAAAAGTTGTCATATCTAGTATTCCCTGTTTAAAAGAGTATGTCAGTCTTCAGCACATTTTGGAACCAAAGTACTCTTTTTATTGTTTTAATTTTGGTGGCATTAAATTCTTTGGTTTTCAGGAAAATTAACCATGTAGAGTACCTTACGAGGATAATACAGCATAACTTTTTGTTTTGTGTATAAAATTCATATATTTCCTTTTAAACATATGTTGGGAGAGACTTTGTGAATAACAAGTCGCTATTATTTATAGAGTTCTCATATTAAAAGCTTTATGTATTTCTCCTTTAATTACCATAATATCTATCTTCAGTAAATTTTATTCTTCCCATTTTGAGGCAGAAATTGAGGCACAGTTTAAGAAATTTGTTTAAGGTCCTGCAACTAATAAGGACAGAATTTACTAATCATGTAAGCAATTAGCCAACTTCATAATCGTAGTTTTAACTATTTGGTCGATCTTTAATATGGTCATGATTACATTTTTTGTTCCAAATAGTGAAATCAACTCGAATTTGTTTAAGCAAATTGGGGATCTTATTATAAGGAAGCAAGGATATCTCCTAGAACCCCAGGAGAAGTTGTGAAGCTGAAACCACACGGCCAAGTGTGCTTTTTGTGCACCTGTGTCATTCTTTCTACTTTGCTGATCAGCTTTCTCTATGCCTCTTTGCATCTGGTGAAGATAAATACCCAAAGCTCCTGGGTTTTCATTATCATAAACTCTTTCCACATAGAAAGACTGATGAGCTATCTGTTAATCCCATTTCTCAAGAAAGAAACATTTGATTAGCCCCACATGGGGTAGGAGATTAACACCTGTTCTAATCCCCCATTGCCAAGGAAGGATTATCTAATAGTAACATGACTATGGGAGTCTCCCAGCCCTGTGTGAAGATGGTGGTCCTGTGATAGCAAGGAAGTAGTTCTCAGAGACAGGAAACAGGCAGGCAGTGTGGTCCTTCAGTTCAGACAGCAGTCCATGGTGGTTAAGATCATGGTTTCTGAAGCTGACTTTCTAGATTTATTCTCAATTCTGCTGGGACTGGTTGAGTGACCTTGTGTAAGTCCTTAACCATTTCGTGCTTACTTATTTTCTTTATCACTAATGTGGGGATAATAATGTTATCACATGTAAACTATAAAGAATGGTTCCTGACAACATCTTAAGCATTTAATACATCTTAGTAATTATTTTATGATAGTGGTCAATTGCTGTATATATTTTATTTATCAAATAAATTAATCTAATTTTAAGATTACTCCTGTGACCTTCAATGCTTCAAAGATAGTGTTTACAAAATGAAATAATCATGCTCTTATTTTGCTAAGAGTTACATTATCTCTAAGTCTGTTCAAAATATTGATAACAAAGGGGAGAAAAAGGAAGGTCTTATAATAGGCTAGTTACTTGTTGCAGTAAGGAAGATTAATTTCCTAATAAACTTGAAAAGATTTTCTAATACTTCCTGGTGAGTAGACTATTCATATAGAAAAAACTATAATAGAGCATATTTGCATAATTATTAAAAATTTTGCACACCATTTGTTTATTAAGTTAAATTATACAGCTGAGGTCAATTAATTTTCTGTTGATTAATTAGGCATTTATTTTCAGGTACATGACAGATGGAGGGCTCAACCTGTATACTAGGAGTCTGAACCGAATACCAGACACAGCGACTTCCAGGGATGTCATCCAGAGAGGGGTTCATGATGTGACAGTGGATGCAGACAGGTAATGTCATCGGTATATTTGATGGTGAGGAATGCATAAAGCAATTCTATAAATGAGATCCTAGGAGTTTTACAGGATTAAACCAAAGGACTTTTTATTTTGATATAATAATTATTTTGGAACATTTTGAAAACTAAGGTGCTTTTGCTTACAAGACTTTTAGCTCTGTACACTAAAAGAAATTGCATTGCTGTTGAGAACATTTAACAAATTTCAGGTTACATGGTGGCAAATTTTAATATCTGCAAAAGCAAAATTATAAACATAGACTTCTGTTCCTTACTTGAAAAGAACCCTGGCTGATAAATTCCTTTCAATTCAGATGCTCTCAGATCTACCTGGGGGCTAATGACATAAAGATTAAAACATAATTCTAATTATCAGGTAAAATAAGCTTGATGCTTTTCTTGAGGGGTTTCTTGAAAGCATACAACTCTTGCTTTAAGCTAATCTCTTTCATATTTCAAATTGCTTACAGGTTTGTGTGTTTCATATACTTGTTATTATTTTGCTGGGAATTGTTTTGCCAATTTTATCAGAATCACTGCTGTTTGACAATATTGTCTTTGTGAAATAATGCTGTAAGACATATTTCTGACCTGATTTTGCCCCCTCTTCACTCAGAATTTTTAATTTCTTAAGCAGGAAGGGATTGCCTATTTCCAGAGCTACTGTAGTTCTTTAATTCAGCATTTATGAAGGGGACGAAAGGGCAAGACCTAATGTATCCACATTCTGAAATAAGAACTGTGTACAATTCATAGTGCATTTTAATATTGCCAACTTCAAAGGCTAGACAGTGAATTCTCATATTCGTCGTCAATTCCTCCTTACTCAAATGCTGTTGATGTTTTAACTGCTGTTGGCCAGCTCTCATCCTGTATATACGCTAGTCTCCTAGGCTGTACACAAGGTGTCTGTGTGAAGCATGTGGTTACAAAAGGCTTATGAAAAATTTTGCTCACTCCACCCCCCACCTGAACTATTCTTCAACTGTTTTCCCTCACTGACTCTCACTAACTTCAAACACGATGGACTTCTGCTTTCACATTGATACTTCCTCTGCCTAGAATGCCCTTTTCTACATTCCTTACATTATTGCCTCCATCATATTTCTGTTTCAGCTTAATGTTACCTTCTTAGCGAAGTGTTTCCAGAGTAGCTAAGGTACATTTCATTTCCCGTCACTTTCTTTCCCATTATCTTATATTGTTTTCTTCAACGTACACATCACTCCTAATTATTTGTTTACATGTTTGTTTTGTATCTCCCCCATTACAGTGTAAGCTCAGGAATGCAAAATTTTCATCATATTTATGATACTTTGAGCTTTTAACAAATGCTTGTGGAGTGAATGAACAAAGGAATGAATATAGGCTATATATTCATATAGGCTAGCGATAGCATCCAGTTGGCTAAAGAGACAAATAAGACTGGGAAAAGAGACAAGATACTGCAAGGATATTATGTAAGAGAGGGAATGAGTTATGTGGGAAAATAGGAAGGAGTGATTAGAGGGAAAGAAATCCAAAGTGTGGGCCACATTTTGAAACTAATGACCAACTCATTGTTAGCTGACAGTGGAAAACATTAAAGGAGAGGAAAAAATCTGTTGGTCTTTGGGAAATGAGATTTATGATAGCAAAAGCTAGGAATCAATACAAAGGTGACTTATTTTGGAGGCATTTGGGATAACCAGCTCTCCAGCCTCCAGACTGGAGCCTGGCTGAGGAACCTCAGACCAACGGAAAAACCCAGGTATTCAACTAATAAATTGCGACCAGCAAAAGCCACAGTTCTTAAAGTGTGGTACTTGAATCAGCAGCATCAGCATCACTTGGGAACTTGTTAGAGATGCAAATTATCAGCTCCATCTAAGACTCGCTGAACCTGGGGTCCAGCATTCGGAGCTTTAACCAGGTGATTCACATATACACCAAAACTCATGAAACACTATCTTAAAATGAACAAATAGATGCCAGGACTATGAAAATGTAAACATTTAACATAAACATGTAAACATAAAAAATAATATTTGGAAATTTTTACTTCATTAGCTGTGCTTCATCAAGTGAAAGAGACTATCAAAATAACAATGGCATTAATCTTTAAATTAGATCAAATAATGATGTGTTGCACCTGAAATAAATTGTCTCAGATTCAGATTTTGAGAATTATGTAGAAGGTTTTTGAAAGAATTGTGTAATTTGAGGAATACAAAAACGCTTTGATCACTTTTATATATTAAACAGCAATAGGGTTATAGTGAAAATCCTACTATAGGAGTTTTAGGATTTTCTCTTTTATTATAGCTAAATCTCAAGCTCTTTTAAAATAGTATATTCAGAAAGTGATTCAAGATGTTATTGTTTTAAAATGCATAATCTTAGATATTAAAGTTGTGAAAGTCCTGTTAATCTATAAAGGATAACGTTTCATAAAATTTTCTTAATTCTGATATCCATTCCAAATAGAATTGACAAGAATGGCTGAAGGTACTGAGAAGTCCTGCAGTTTAAAATAAAACCTGCTTAACTTTAATTCATTGCTCCTTAAGTTGTTTTCATCGATTCCCCCACCTTTTTCTCTATAATGATAATTTGTTCCTATAATATTTTAAGAAATGCTCATTTAGCCTAATGCTCTCATTTAGTGGATATAAAAGAGTGAGGAATTAGGTCTTTTACTCCTGTACTTCTAGTTTCCCAGATACCTCAGTCAAGGTTTTTAAAAAAAAAAAATAATAATATAAAACGTATTAGTGATTGGTTCATTTTAGCAAATTGGTAAATAATAGGGCTTACAATAGTTCACTGATAAGAAAGCTTAAATGCAAAAAAAATCAGCAGTGTTTTCATATTTCTTAGATATTCTTTCTAAAAGGTATATCAGGAAAAAATGCACTTTTATAATGGCAAAGTACCCAGCTGGCTAGTATGGCAATGGATTTGAATTGTTCGTGTTGCTGTAGTGAAGGTTATATGCTCCCCTTTGATCAACTTCTGGAGAAAATGTGATGGGCAATAGAGAATAGCTGAATTCCTCTTCTCAGCAGATTGAAATGGCCCCAAAGAAAAGAGGAGGGCTTCCAGCAGCCAACTGGAATAAATTCATAACAGACAGAATGTGTAGACTTTATCCATTTGGCTCTGGTTATAATCAGGTCAGTCCTAATTCACATACACTTATACAGTTTCGTTGAGCTATTTTTAAAAGGTAATTTTGAGGAGAGGGTAGGAGATGATTGTTGTTTTTACTTTCATTAATTCCTATTACTGTCCTTACACTGGCTTCTGTACTAGCATTAACAATATTTAGTTAATAAATACATAATTACTAAGTGCCTGACATCATAATAAGTGATGACATCATAATAAGTGCCTGACATCATAATAGCACGTTGGGTAAAAGTAAAACAAAATAATAAAGGTAAAAGGCCCTGAGTTTAATGGTCAGAGAGGATAATGGAAACAAAAAATAAAGTGATAATAAAATTGACCAAGTCATAATAGATTTGTATACAAAGTGCCTTAGAAGCACCAAAGGAAAATAATTATTTTGACTTGGGAGTATAAGAAAACACTTCCAAAAGCAGTAGGATTTAAATGGGGCCATAAATAAAGCTTAAGACTTTTTGACATACAGCCTGGGAGGAATCAGAAGGAATAGGGGAGTGAGAGCATAGAGGCATAGTAGAGTTTGGTTTAAGGAGTTGTTAAAGAAATCCAGAGGCCGACGGGAGTTAAAACAGTAAAAAGCAGATTTCGTTAGGAACTATTGCAGTAGGGGGAAAATGACCTCAGTACAGAGCTGGGCTTGGTTCTGAGTGCAGCAAGAACAAGTGGGGGTTTATAGCCAACAAGCAGAATGAAGGGGGTTAGGTAAGGAAGTTTACTGAAAGGAGATATGAGGGTAGAGGGAGTCTTGCTAAACCCAGTCAGCAGGATTCTTGCTGAAGTGTAGGCCAGGCTGATTAGGTACTGAGGGTGGAGGATGAGAAGGTTGACCAGATATCTAAGGTGATCAGCTGTAAAGGGTGGAGAATTCTTTCTGAATGGTCCTAGCAGGATTTGTAATAAAACTGGGCTGTGCAGGCCCAGCAAGGGGCCAAGGTCAAGGCTGAGTTGAGAAGCGACCTCAGAGGACTCTGACTAAAGTTCTGTCAAGGAGAGAGTCTCTGTCAGAGCCATTAGTAATGTGATTTTGCTAGTGTCCTGGGGATGTGGGTAGCAGCGGACAAGAGACAATGGATCCAGATGGCTGTTCTAGAGTGTTTGGATCTGTAGGTGATAAGAAGCTATTTTACTTATTTTAATTAGTTTTTTTTTTAAAGTGAGAACACGTTATAATCATTATATTTTAAAAAGAACTCTCGCACAGCGAATATTGAAGAGAATGATGCAAACCTAGGTAGACTGCCTTAGGAAGTGACTGTACAAGTTCAGGTGAAGGAAGATCAGCACTGAACTGAAGAACAAAAGCGGGGCATCATTTCGAGAGGAACTTGGGTTTGGTCCGTATGTAGTACTCTGCTCGGACTGCCATAACAAAGTACCACAGACTGGGTGGCTTAAACAACAGACATTTGTATTCTCACAGTTCTGGAGGCTACAAGTCCATGACTACAGTGCTGGAAAATTCATTTTCCTATGAGGACATTTTTCTGGCTTGCAGACCTTCTCACTGTGTCCTCACATGGCCTTTTCTCTGTGCTCTCTTTCAGTGAAAGACAGAGATCTTTAGTGCCTGTTTCTCTTCTGATAAAGACCCCAGTTGTATTGGACTAGCCTCCTCCCACCATTATGACCTTATTTAACCTTAATTACCTCCATAAAGGCACAATCTCCAATATAGACACATTGGAGATTAGGACTGCACCATATGAATTTGGTGGTGATGGGGGATGAAGGGACGGGCATAATTCAGTCCATAAAACTGTGTAACTCCCAGGTGGTTTTATCCTTGGAGTTATAGGTTCAGTCTTTCTGTAAGTGCTGGATTAAAGTAGTGAATATATGTATTATGCATATCATAAGCCCAAACCCTACGGGGATCAGGAACGTCACATGAAATGAGTGAAGCAGAAGAGACATGGTAAACATGACCAGTCCAAGTGGGCATCTACCCTCAACTGTAGAGGTCGCTGCCTGTGGAAATGCACAAATGTAGAAAGGAGGGCTGAGGATTGCAAACCGTTTGATTTTTTAAATTTAATTTTTATTTTATATTGGGGTATAGTTGATTTACAATGTTGTGTTAGTTTCAGTTGTACAGCTAAGTGATTCAGTTATACATATATCCATTCTTTTTCAGATTCTTTTCCCATATAGACTATTACAGAATATTGAGTAGAGTTCCCTGTGCTATAGAGTAGGTCCTTGTTGATTATCTATTTTATGTATAGTGGTGTGTATATGTGAATCCCAAACTCCTCATTTATCCCTCCCCAACCCCCCACATTTCCCCTTTGGTAACCGTAAAGTGCAGTCAAGAGTCTAGACTTTTTTGAGAACTCTCCCAATTTTTACGTATTGGTAACTATCTTAGCACATCTGTGAGATCAGTAGATAAAGATACACATTCTTTTCAATGTCAGGTAATCTAGGAAATCACAGAGAAGCTTATATAAAGCAAGAAACCATGAACGTTCTCACATATGGTCATGTAAACTTCCTAGGTCCATTAAATTTTCCCAAAGAGATACGCTGGTGGTGATACCTGCTGTACAGAATGAGAATGCTGCCACTCGTGAGAAGCCTGCCCGGCAGGTGCAAGGATTGTGGCAAAACTATCTGAGCACGTTTCTAAGTTTTTAATACAAGATAGGACCAATCTAAGGTCTGTATCCCAGCCATAAAATCACTCTGGAGGCTGTGAGGCCTGTTACGGCAGCAACTATAGTTGATTTTGTTTAAAACACTCTGAAGATCAACACTGAGCAGGCTAAAAGCTCATTTGGATCGGTGATGTAGAGAGAGAAAACAAACCTTGAGAATGAACCCCTGACATTTAAAAAGGGAATAAGGGAAGAGCAGCCATTGAAGAAGGCAGAGAAATCAGCTCCAACACAAAGGGGAGGACAAATAGGGTTAACTGGTACTTTTAAAATGGAGAGAAGAGGGAATAGGCACCAATGTCAAATTCCATGGAGAGGTTAAGTTAGGTGAAGAGAGTTTATGCCAAAAAATAAAGTAAAATAATACGAAGTTTAACATTTGAGAGGTAAAGTTTCCTGGATGATTTAAGCAAGCTGTAAGTCATCGCCTGAGTTACTAGAGTAGAATGGTCATAGAAGTCAAAGTTCGGTTATGCAGATGATTTATCCAGGTGGCCATTAACTCATGATGAAAGAATGAGTCTCAAAAGAGAGGAAGACAAAGCTCCAGGTACCAGTCTTTATTGAAAACCGACAAATTCCCCAAATTGTAATAATAGATTTCACCAGGTCTATTCTGGATTCTGTAATAGACATTACATTGTTATCTAAAGTATATTCTTAAATATAGTGATTGCTCATTTCAATTATAAATGAATCAATTTAACTATTCATATTTTTACTGATTTTTTGCATGTTTAGTCATGACTTTTTGAAAATATAAAAGTATAATATATCCTAGAAATTATTTTTGTTTTGTATTAAATGACAGATTGATTTCATTTATGATACTATAATCGAGAAACTAAAATCACAGCTGATGAACGAGTTTACAAAAGGCATTAAGGATTATCATGATATTACATGTCTCTAGATTATCAGTCATTATAACTTACTATATATAGTTCCAAGCATCTAGTCATAATGAATCCCCTACTGGAAGAGGAAATCTTTTCTCTTAGGTTTAGTGGTTGGTGGCCTGCGAATTACTCTGACAGAAGAACAAGAGACAAATTTTTATACACATATGTATGCAGGAGATCACAGAAAGATGTGATTTAAGGAGATGGTTAGAAATTGGGACATCTTCATAGGGAGAAGGGGGCAGGGAGAAGGACACTTTTGGGAAAACAAATGACTTTTAGGAAAGATAAATGGGGCCATAGAAGAAGAGATGGGAGATATGATAGTTTTGTGACAATGTCTATTTAGGCAATTTCTTATTTGGTGCCATTTGTCTCTGGTGATAGGAGCCAATCCTGTCTGGTGTGAAACTCCCAGGGAGGAGATTTATGACAGTTGAATTCTTTTGGGAGGCACTTTCAGGCAGACAAGGGGAGTTTAGGAAGAAAGAAAAAGCTCTTTGCAGTGGTATATTTTGTATCCCTTCACCCTCAATCTACAGTTTTCATCAATGTGTAGAAAATTGTACTGCCTCTACAAAAAGGCTCATGGAAAATTCTCATAAAATCAGGTGGGGAGTCATTTCTAAGGGTAGGAGGCCTTTGGTATTTTCACGACTTCTCCAAACAAGAGAAGCGAAGGCAACTGAGATTTCTCCTAAGCCACCAAGCAGATATCTCCAGAGTCTGGATTCATGATGCTTGTCACTAGTTTATGTACATTCTAATAATTCCTTCTATTCTGTGTTGATTTATTCCTGCATAATCACAGAATCAGTATATTCCCATATCTGAAGTATTTCCTTCATTAGCTTACTGGCTTTCCATAGTAATTAAAAGCAAACACAAAAAAGCTTAATAGGCTGAGATTAAAATAGATAAAGTAAATATAATTATTTCATTTTATAATTAAATGGCCTGCCATTTTGGCCCTCCTTTCTTTAAGTAGGGAGAGACCAATGCAAAACACTGGAGAAGTAGAAAAAGTTTTATTTGCCCCCCTCAACTTTCCTTGGGTACCTTGCTCATCTTTGCAGGCTTATGCACTGGTGCTAAACTTCTCTCCTGTGTCCTGATTCTCAGCATTGCCTGACCTCATTGTGAATAATCTTACAAACTTCCAATACTTTTAAGTAATACCCCTCATAGAATTAATTCACGCTGTACACATGTGAACACATTGTGTACACATGTACATAATGTGTGCACATGTATTGAGACCCTGCTCTCTGCCAAGTTCTGTGCTCAATCCTGGGGGACCCTGTACTCAAAGGTCTTACATTAGAAGGGCTTTTTAGGCTTGATTAGGTCTTACATTAGAAGGGCTTTTTAGCCTCACCTTGATTATTTAAAATATCCCTATTATAAGCCATTGAGATTCAAAGGATACTTAGTCAGTACAACTAGCCCAAGTTGTAGATATTTTTGATTGGGATACCTTTTAGTATCTTTTAAAACATACATACAGGTGGCTGTAAGTTTTACCACCCTTTGTAAGACTGCCCCTGATATTAAACTTGGCCATGGCTAAACTTTACCAGTACAGAATACATCTCCCAATAGCGGAGATGGTCCCCAGTACTCTTATTTATGGAGTAGTTTTACCTTATCTCTTTCCAAAACAATTTGCTAATGAATCTTATGAAAGTGGTGATGATGATCTTGAGGACAAGGAGGAGTCATGGCTGTTACAGTAAAAATATCCAGAGTTTCTATCTGTACTGAGGATCTAGTAGTGCAACCAACATACCGTACTAGTTAAGTACATTATTATATTTTATCTTCACAGCAGCCCTGTGAAGTGGACTTTATTACTGCTGTTTTATAAGTGAGGGAGACAGTCCTTTGATCAAGTAACTTGCCTATAGACACTTTGTTAATAAATGGTAATGGTTGGATTTGAATCCAGTTCCTGTACTCTTACTGTTATTCATAAAATTATTAATATGGATAAGGGCTTTATCATGCCCGGATAACATACTCTGATTTTTAAAATTATTTCAGTTGTCCCTTTCTGGCTAAACATACCTGTAAAATATGAATAGATCTTTCTTATTCAGCTTCGTAAATGTTGGTAATTTCCTTCAGCATGTGATCATTTTCTATTCCTACTGCAGATTGTCAATAAATGTAAAAACACAATTGACAGAACAATATTTTCACATGCATTAGAGCTTCTAAAAGGCTGGCTAGTTTGTTAATCAGTAACACAATTTAGCAGTGTTTTGTTCTTTTATACATGTAAATCTATCCTAATCTTGAAATCTAATGTCTGTTGAAATATCTAACAGGCTCAAGGAAATAATAGAAAAATGGAAAGGGGAGAAATATGATTCATCTTATATACAGAAAAATACTAATAAAAGTATACTTATATGAAGGGAAAAACAATGTGGACCTTTTATATTACATGATTTTTTTGTCTTACAAAGAGCAATAAATGGGAGCGGTTTTTGTCAATGAACTTAATTGTTAAATTTGATTTAAGAGTTGCATCTATACATGAAACAGTTTTTTTCCCCCTTCAAAAGCTACGGATGAATTCTTTTTTTATAGGCTAACTAATGGGGTGAGACATTCAACTTAGGATCATTCAACTGAGGGCTTCCGGCTGGCAGCTGATAAATTCTGCACCTTCCTCATTCCAGCTGTTTGAGTGGGTGGCATGGACATATTTATTAGAGTCATATGTGCTCTGTTTATATTCTTTTTTCTTGCTTGACTTAATTTGTGTTTGAAACGGTTAAAGTTATCTGCAGTGAGCTGTATTTTTTCTTTTTTTAAGCATCAACAGAGCTTCCATATGTTTTTTTAGATAAGTTGCAAATGAAAGTGTTTTCATTACAAATGAGTGCTTATTCTCTGAATTAGTTATTTTGTTATTATAAAGCTTTTCTGTGATTATTGAGGAAAGTTCACAGAATAAGTAAAAGTATAAAGAAGAATCTAAAAATAATTCATAATCCTCCCATCTCCAGAACAACCAAGAATATTGCTTTGATGTATTTCCTCCCAGGCTTGCTCATCCGCTCTGTTTGCACAGTTTGGGTTATACCATCTATACAATAGATTATCCTGCTTTCTTTACCTACTTATGTAATGAACACTACCCCATAATACTAAACATTTTTTTAAAATATGACTTTTAATGATTGCGTGCTCTAATATCACATGAGATAAATTTTATCTAAGGAGTTTGTGTAATCAACCACAAAATTTTTAAGACATACATCAAATTTCAGATTTTATTGGCAAGGCCATTAGGAGAAACTTATCTGATTGTCTGTCTATATGTATTTTTTCTTAAAAGGTAAACACCTCACATATGCACATGTGCATATTTGTATATATGTGTGTGTATGTATATACACAGGTGCATTTGGAATTTAATTTTATTTCTCCAAGTAAATCTCATTCCTTAAGATTAAGTTTTGTAATTTACTTGTACTTTAGATTTTTGAAATTTCAAGTGTATATTTAGGGCTTTGTAAACTCTTAGAATTCATGAGTTTGATATAATTTTAAAATACTTTGTCAGCCAGTTTTTCTTACAAAATAGGTGGTAAACAATATTGACTGAAACTGTGTTGCTTCTTCTTCAAACCTAAGCAAATATCCAAAGGGCTTTATTTCTTAACAGAACAAAACCCTATCATTTGTTTCTCTAACAATATAATCTATTCTGATCCCAGACAGTTTGTACAAGGCACATCCACTTGATAACCCAAATATTTACTAGATAAAAATAAAAATAATTATAATAATAGTGTATTTATTGAGTGTCTCATTAGTGCCAGACATATTTCTTTTTTTCATCTTTGAAGATGTTAATATACTTCTTTCAGTCACTAATAGAACAAGAAGGCACCCCCCGCCCAAAAAAAAATCAATAAAGATATAGAAGATTTGACCCATACAATAAGAAAGTTGACCTTATGTACATGTATAGGACACCAGAACCAAGAATAGTAGAATTCATTCTTTTCAAGTACACATTGGATATTTACAAAAAGATGTGTTGGGCCATGAAGTAAGTCCCCACAAATTTCAAAGAACTGAAATACTATAGAGTATGTTCTCTGACCACAGTGCTTTAAGCTAGAAATCATTAACAAAAATGATAGACAATCTCTGTATGTTTGAAAATTAGAAAATGTACTTCTTAATAACATTTGGGTAAAAGAAGAAATCACAATGGAAATAGAAAATATTTTGTTCTGAACGATAAGGAGAACACTACATATTAGAATTTGTGGGATATAGCTTAAAATCATGTTTAGAGGGAAATTTATAGCCTTAAATACTTATATTTATAAAATAAACAAGAAAGGCTGAAAATCAATGAGCTAAGCTTACAAGAAGTTAGGAATTCTCCAGTTCAAGGAGTTAGGAAAAGAAAAGCAAATTAAAACCAAAGAAATAAGAAAATATACATAAAAGCAGAAACCAATGAAATAGTTTTTAATACTTCACATGCATTAACTAATTTAATCCTCATAACAACCTTCTGTATTTGGAACTGTAATTGTCATCTTTTTGCAAATGAAGCATCCATAGCACAAAGAGATTAATCATTTGCTTCAGTTCACACCATTAGTAAATAGCAGAGCTGGATTTAAACCCAGGTGAAGCAAAACAAGTGGATTATAAAAACAACATTCATAAGTATCCTTTTTTTAATTTTTAAATCTTTTCCAGCTTTAGTTTTGACTAAGTAATTTGATTGTCCTCTGTCCTTCTTGTCTAAGCCGGTTTGATTGGCTGTTGGCTAGAACAGGTTGATCATAGTAAAAACCAATAGAAATTCTGCTCAAATTCCACTTAACTACTACATTTTGAGAATATGTTGGTGTAGTTGATTTTTAAGATTCAGATATCATACCAGCTCTGCTGCTGCTGAAACTCTCCAAATATTTTAGTGAAAAGATTTTTAAAACACATAAAGCCACAATGGTCAGAGTACAGTTGGCCCTCTGAATCCACAGGTTCCCCATCTGGGACCATTTTAGGTAACAGAGTTGAGCATCCTTGGATTTTAGGAGGGTGGGTGGGGGCTCCTGGAACCAATCCCCCTGCGGATACCAAGGGACAACTATACAGAAGGCAGCAATAGCAGGAAAGCTGGGAAAACGGCAAGACAGAGGGAGAATGGTGATTGATTTAACAGCCCCGTGAAAGCACGGAGCGTGCCAAGGGTGAAGGCAAGAAGCAATGCAATTTACACCATGGGAACCCCAAAAGGCTTGGGAATTTTAGGATTAATTACCTTGGGATTTAGGGATGAGTATGAGGTAAAAATAGGAGGAACTGGGTTAAAAGGTTTTTAAGAAGCAGTCAGATCCCCAGATCCCCAACCCAACCGTGAATAACTGGGCACCTGCCCCTTTTCTATCTTAGCAAAAGACTGGAGATTATTTTCTGGGGAGGAGAAAAGAAATAGAATTTGTGTGGGACACAGAGTACAGTTGAGGACTGACCACAGGGTAATTAAATGAAGTTTTCATAATAAACATGGAGATTCCCAGCTTTTCCTCCAGTTTAGACCCTAAGTCTAAATTTAGGCAACCAGGTATGAGTCCATCTAATGAGGACCATCATTTACCTTCTACTTTCCCCATGTACCTGCCATGTGCTTACTCGTTACAAATTTTTTTTTTTTTTTCTAAATTTATTTATTTATTTATTTTTGGCTGTGTTGGGTCTTCGTTTCTGTGCGAGGGCTTTCTCCAGTTCCGGCGAGCGGGGGCCACTCTTCATCGCGGTGCACGGGTCTCTCACTGTCGCGGCCTCTCTTGTTGCGTAGCACAGGCTCCAGATGCGCAGGCTCAGTAGTTGTGGCTCACGGGCTTAGTTGCTCCGCGGCATGTGGGATCTTCCCAGACCAGGGCTCGAACCCATGTCCCCTGCATTGGCAGGCAGATTCTTAACCACTGCGCCACCAGGGAAGCCCACAAATTCTTAAATCACTATAGGCAGTATACATTTGGAAAAAAATATGGTATTGTGATCTAGAATTTAGCATAATTAGTTATTAAAAAGGGTTTTGAAGTTTGGATTCCTGGCTTCAGATCGCAGCTAAACAATGGCTGTTTGTGTGACTTTGGAAAGTTACATAGCTCTCTTAGCCTCATTTTTATACTTACAAAAATGAATGATCTATTAGTAATAACTAGTTACACTCTTAGGCCTCTTTTAATTGTAAATGACAGACAGTCATATTAAAACTGAATTAAGAAAAAAAGCATGCTCTGTTCCAATAACTGAGAGGTCCCTAAGTATCTCAGAGTTTGAATGCAGCTGCATGTAACAGTATCTGGTTCCCTTTATCTGAGTCCTATATAATTCAAGGTTCAAGTTCAGTGCAGAAGCAAGCTTCTGCGACATTCCTAAGACTCAATAAAATTGGACAGGTTATGGTATGCACATTCTTGAACTAGTCACCATGGCCAAAGAAGCATTTTCACTGCCTAAGTCCTTACTTGTATCTTAACTTGCTTAATCTATACAATTACCATTGCACCCTTTTTTTGACTCCTTCCCTTCTTCTGTTCTAAAGCTGGGCTTCCTGGCTTCTTGCCCACAGCTTTACCTCATATGTGACCTTGCCTGACCTCACAGTTTATGCTTTGGAAATATTGAATTATTTATTGCTTCCCCCCCCACACACACATATACACATATCGACATACTAAAATCAGCTGTTCCATGTCTTTGCTTAGGCCTGGAATTCCATACTCAACCCTTCTGTCTTCCTTCATAATGCTTACTCATTCGCTGAGAGTTACTTCAGGTGTTGTTTTCTCTGTGAGCTTTCCTCAAAACCTTAACGGCCTCCGTGTTCCTTTTCTGTGTACCGGGTGTACTTCGATCTTAAAATTCATCGTATTATTTTGAAGACTCTCGTTATGTGTCTGTCTCTCCCACAAGCCTATGATATATCCAAAGACAGGGACCGTGTCCTATTCATCCTCTTACCCCTAGTTTCAAATACAGTTGTTGTCAATATACATCTGTTGTCCTGAAACCCCATTTGATCTTGTGCATTTTTGTATTATACAATACTCTCCACATGATATCAAAAATATTTTTTCCATATCTTATCCAACGTTGTATTTTCAGCATCTAACACAGAGCATGATACACTGTTAGTGCTCAATTAATGTTTACTTAAATGAATGAGTGAATAAATGAAATGCTTTATTTTGTGGAGAGCTTGTTTTAAAAATATAGGTTAGAAAAAGAAGCATGTAAATAAGAACGTTAACATTGAAGGCATTATGGAAGAGTTTATTATGTGTGAATGTCTTTGAAAATCATTATCATCCAGAATATTGCTATTTGCTTCTTTTTGTAAATTGAGATATAACTGACATATAACATTGTGTAAGTTTAAGGTGTGAAATGTGTGGATTTGATTCTAGCTGGTGATCACTTAAAAATATTTTGGTCAAGACACTCAAACCAGAAATTTGGTCCACAGTCATAATTTGGTGATTCCTGTTCTAGACCATTCTTAGGCCTGACATTTATTCTCTGTATTAGTTTGCTAGGGCTGCTGTGACAAACTCCCACAAATTGGGCACCTTAAACAATAGAAATGTAATGTCACGGTTCTGGAGGCTAGAAGTAGGAAATGCAGGTGTCTGCAAGTTTGACTTGTTCTGAGACCTGTGAGGGAAGGACCTGTTCTAGTCCTCTCTCCTGGCCTTGTAGATGGCTGTCTTCTCTTCATGTCTTCACATTGTCTTGCTCTGTGTGTGTGTATCCAAATTTCCCCTTTTTATAAAGACATCAGTCATATTGGATTAGTGCCCGCCCTCATCACCTCACTTTAACTTAATTACTTCTGTAAAGACCCTATCTCCAAGAAGGTCCCATTCTGAACATGCTGGGGGAATAGGACTCTACCATGTGAATTTTGGCCGGGTGAGGAGAGTGGCATACAGTTCAACCATAACATTCTCATTCTCTTTGTACTACATCCAACTTGGTTGCCACCAGGAGGTAGAGTAACAAGTATGAGAGTTGTATCTTACTTTTTCTGTCCTTCTAAATGTCAAGCCATAGCTTCTCTCTCAGTAACACTGCACGGTAATAATAGACAAATAGAACTGAACCAAGAAACTGGAAAGATGACCCTGTAAGATTTGCCATTTCAATCCTACAAAACACCCAGAAGAAAATATGGCATCGTATCAGTCATCTGAATATTTAACCACTTTAGAAAATAGGCAGCAATATGTAGAAAAATCAAATTATAAGGAAAATTATTGTCACCGTATTTCTAACAAATATTCTGCTGGTTAAGATCCTTAACTCTGTGATTCCCTAAAAATATCAAGAATAAGACTCACACAAATCACACCCTCCTGTGTTCAAGCAGCAGACAGAATTGACTCTAAAATAAAACTGTCATTTGAAATCCCCAGCTGTGAATGTGCCTTGTTGTTAGGAAGTGTCGTACCTTTTGTAACTAGAGCTGTCACAGCATGCAGAGCCGAGATGCCATTGAGTCATACAGCTGGGGCAAGGATAGGTTAGCACAGGAATTCTAAAGAGGTGTTTTAAAAAATTTTAAATGAAAAGACCATGTGAGGTTCTTCGATATAAAAGCTTAGATTTGTAGCTTATATACCTGAAACTGTCTTTGGAAAAATTGGTCCATAGTCATCAATTTTGAAAGAAATGTGCTTTAAAATAGAGCATCGTATTCTATCTCTTTGAAGTCTTATTAGGCTGCCATTGATCCATGTATTATTTTCATGACTGATGACATTTTTATCAGCAAAAGGAAGCAGTATATTTTGGTATTTGTTGTTTGATATTCAGCATTTGATACCTGCTCCATCATCCCAAACCTACTTTAATAGGACAGTTGTAATCTTATATAGTGCCAAGCACAATTCTTTTTCTTTCTCATCACAGAAGTGTTAATTTTTAAAAACTCTCCCATCTTTAAAAATATGAAAACAAAGATGAGACCTCTTTAATTAGCTAGAGAATGACTAGATACCCTGGTGCACTGATCATACCTCTAGAATAGAAGCATCTTCGAAGAGAACGCTGGAGAAGTGATTAGGCCTGTCTAGCAAATGGAGTTTCCGTCACTCCGTGCAAGGTAAGTGATGGTTACTCCCTTCCCTGCGTATGGCAGTAGAGAAATGGAAGGGGACTTACATTGTTTAACTACAGGCCAGATGCTGTGCCAAGTGTCCTATATTCATAAACAAAGTAATGTATTCTGCATTTTGCAAATGAGGCAACCGAAGCATGGAGAATCAACACATTTACCATGCCAAATGCGTTTTGTTTATATTTTAATACCTTATGAACATGATCCTGCCCTCTCCCACACACACACATTCTGCTGACAGCAGAATCTCAAACTATATCCACATACCTGGGCTTTCTTGACTGCTATTTCAGACTAGAATAGTTTAGGGATTGGATATAGTTAAGAGTTTTCTAGCTTACAAGTATCCCTTCCATAGTAGGTACTCATGTGGTGTAGGTTGAGGTATAACAGTACAAAGAACCAATGGGAAGAGGAAAAGGAAAGTATCACATCCCCTTAGCAAGCAGGCAGCAGAAGTAGAGCTGGCCTCCTTCTCCTGTTTTCTAAAGACAACTTAATTTTTGTAAAATTAAGTTGTCTGTGTGATATATGGAATGAGCCTTAAATTAACTTTAAATGTTTTCTATCTTGAAACATGCTTTTAGAATAAATTTTCATCTGAGTAAATGTTCTCTTTGGATTAAAGGCTTAATCACCACACTTTGAAGAGATACTTTTCTTTTTTTTTTTTTTTTTTTAAAATATCTGACCTTTCTGGATTCTTTATTTATTTTATTTTATTTTTGGCTGTGTTGGGTCTTCGGTTCATGCGAGGGCTTTCTCCAGTTGAGGCAAGTGGGGGCCACTCTTCATCGCGGTGCGGGGACCGCTCTTCATCGCGGTGCGCGGGCCTTTCACTATCGCGGCCCCTCCCGTCGCGGGGCACAGGCTCCAGACGCGCAGGCTCAGCAGTTGTGGCTCACGGGCCCAGCTGCTCCGTGGCATGTGGGATCTTCCCAGACCAGGGCTCGAACCCGTGTCCCCTGCATTGGCAGGCAGATTCTCAACCACTGCGCCACCAGGGAAGCCCCGAGATACTTTTCTTAACCTTCTGATTGCATTGTTATTATAAGGACAGCAGCTCATTAACACAGTGGGTGTCAGTATTGATTATGACTTTTATTTATTTATTTATTTTTTAACTTGAGATATCTGGCTTTTTGGGCTTTTTTTAATTTTTGAATTTTATTTTATTTACTTTTTTATACAGTAGGTTCTTATTAGTCATCAATTTTATACACATCAGTGTATACATGTCAATCCCAATCACCCAATTCATCACACCACCACTTTTGCCTATTATGGTTTAATTTCTATCTAAAATAGATCATAACTCTTGATTGGCTGCTACCTTGGAGTTTTTCCAAGATATTGGACTCATGGTAAGATAATAGTGTTCAAATGGATACTGATGGTCGCTAGGGACTCAGGACTGTTTTCTCCTACTGTGATGCTCTGTTTTGCAGAATGCAATGGGATGGGTAGTCTTCACTGCAGAAATAATCATGAGAGTCAAGTGCATGCCGCACGTACAATCACCACCATCTAATTATCTCAAAGTTGTTTGTCTTATGACGTTATTTAGCTGAGCACATGCACACAGTAATAACAAATAGGCTAATTCAAAGTCCTGTCAACCGCAGGCAATTTAGTCATCATAAATGCGGTCTGGTGCATTTTAGAGATTGTATCTACGTGACAAGCTAGCAGGTATGAAGAGGAAAGGCGATAAGGCAGGAAATGGAGAAGTCAGAATTTGATTTTTTTCCCCCTTAGGAGAAAAACCTATCAAGATCTATAACTCTTCCTTCAATGTGTATTTGAAACATTTAGTTGCTTACAGTGTTACAGCATCTCTAATATCTTATAAACTGTATAACATTATAATATGTTAAGAGAAAGTGAGGTTGATTTTTCAGACTCAAAGGAATGTTCTTTTCTCGAAAGAATCTCTCTTGGTCAGAGTCAGCAGACACTATGATGCCTTTTATAGGTGCAGCTCATGAGCCTGTTAGTTCAGCTCCGCAAGGCTCATAGCAGGCCTGGTGCAGACGCAGAGCTTGGGGCTCGGCACAGCTAAGGGCCCCAAGGTAGTGATTGCAAACCTTAACAGGATGTGAGTGGCAGGAGATGCACGGGGGACGTGCCCTCTGTCCTTCACGCTCCTCTCAGCTTATGTCAGCTGTCTGTCTTGCTGACAATCTCTTGCTCGCTGTCGACAGTCATTTCTTCTCCTTGCCTCTTGCTGCTTTCTCTATTAAAACCCTGGCCTAGGCCTTTTTATATACCTGGGAAATCTGAGAGGGTCCGGGCTGGAAGTGGGAGAGAGGTTTGTCTGAGGCACTGTGCTGTTCATCCTGTGTGGAAATGATCATGTTTCTCCCAGGCCCAAGAGAGGGGCTACCTGTTACGCTCCCCAGGGTCCCCAGGGTCCCCAGGGTCCCCAGGGTCAGGCATCTTGAGTTCTGAGCCCTCCACATTCACCAGCCCCGTGTTTTTGTAACCTGTGCTGTGTGTTTCTGCCTCTGACCACCCGCAAAGGTAATGTTTCATTTTAAAATGCAAAACTTCCTGAAGACAAGCACACTGATGTGTTATTTCCCTGGGTGCTCTTTAATTTATCTTATTCCCTGGCATATGCGCATTTTCACATATAAATATACGGGCTGATGAATTATTTTACCTCCATTGTTTTGCCAAATGAATGACCCGTTTTGAAAATATCTGTGCACGAGTTTTAAGGAAAACATGTTCTTTTGGGTTAGTTAACTTTTTTCCTGCTAAGTTTTAACATGAGGGTAACTAGTTATACCTTGACTACTTTGGTGTTTTGTTTTAGACACGCTCCGTGTGGCTTCTGTTCATCTATTATTAAACAAAAGCAGTGTGTGATGCAGTCCTCCTACTGTTAACATTTTAACAGAAGATGTTTGATTTACAAACTATGTTGTTACATACAACAAACTTTTCAAGACATACATTTAGTGTGACAGTTAAAAGTTTCTCCCTCATACCTATACCCCACAGCGATATAGTCCTGTAAATCCGTTTTCAAACTCTGTTTTCCACACCTTCCCGATACGTGAAATCCTTTCACCGCACTTCTTAGGATTTAAAACCACTGTCAGCTAAATTGCCTCTATCAGTAATCTCTTCTTGAATCACACCCTTCACCTTCTTTTCACTCTAAACCGCCTCTCCCCCTAGGCTTCTAATTCCATACACTTCTTTGCCCACAGACCTCCTGCGACTGGGCCTGGATGTAGGTTCCACGTCCTCCTTCGTCTACCCACTCCCCTCTCTTTCCAACAAACATCCAGTTTTGAAGCCCCTACTATCACTCTAGACCCCCTGCTGCCCCTTCTTGGTGTTATCATTCCAAGAACCTTAAGCCACTCTCCCTCAGGTATGCAAGATGTTAACTCAGTTTTTGTCACTTTCTCTTACACTACTCCTGCCATAATCCATTACGGTGTCAGTGTCTGCACACACTTTCCAACAGCCTAGCTTCTCGGGACCTTGACGCCTTACCTTGCAGGGATCTTGCCTTCCATCCTCTCTTCACCACGTGCTCCCACTATCCCCTCCTAGAACTTGCTGTCGATAAAAGTTTCACCCTCTGCATTGGAACAGTTTTGAGTATCATGATAACAGTCACTCTGACTCCTCCAGTTTCCTCCTTTCGTTATTCCAGCCCCAAGAGTAACATAATTCTACCAGGACCTTTAATCCCTTAATTCCAAACTTGTCAGAATCCCACACCTTCACTGTGTCCTCATAGTCTTCTTCAGGCGAGTGAGATTCCATGATTCATCAAAAAAAAAATCCCTTTATTGGCTATGGATGTCCCGCCTACTCCACTGCCCCCTTCTCCCTTTGCTTATTTGACTAGCAAAACTTCAACCTGCAGTTGAATCCAACATTTTCTGTACTCTGCGTCTGCCCAGCTGAACGTGGCCAGAAAATTTCAAAAATCATGCAGACTGACTTCATAGCAGATTCATGACTAGTGATCTCAAGTGGACTCCTAGTATGCCCAGAAACCCTGCATTCCCTTAGTCACTCATCCTTCCATTCTCTTAACAGATAATTCACACCTCTTCTTTCTCCTCATAACTCCTGATCTCCCCTTCCCATTTCAACTCCCAGTTAGCCTGCCTGCCATTTCCCTGAGAAAACGGAAGCAATTCAAATAGAACTCTCACTTACGTCTCTACTTACTTACCGCTCACTTATATTATCTTCTGTTAGTCTGTCTCAGCTATTATACAAGGCCAGACACTCCAGTTAAGTACTAGATCCCATCCCCTATCTTCTGTTCAAACTTTTAGCTCCATTATTTCTAAGCTGCCTGGATCTTCAGATTTTTGTTTGTTTGTTTCCCCTAGGTTATTCTTATCAGCACACAGACATGTTGACATTTATCTCTCACCATAAACAAATAAGACAAAGCCCCCTCTGCAAAGTCCATATTGCCCTTGAGCCACTACCCTCTTTGCTTTTCTTTACACCAGAATTCTTGAAACGTGTTTTAAAATTATCTTGCTATCTCCAATTTCTCTCATCCTGTTGACTATTGACTCCACTCTTGCAAATCTTTTCCTCTTGAGGTAATAAATGAACTTCTTATTAGGGTTAGCAATGACTTTCATTGAGGTCAAATACATGTTGCTAAATCCAGTGGTCATTTCTCATTCCTCTTCTGACTGACCTATCAGCACTATTTGATAAGTGGGTTACTTAGTATTCTGTGAGACCTTTCCTTCCTCTGCCCCTTAGAGAATCATATATGATGTTTGTGAGATGCTCAAAGTTCACTTGAGGAAGAGTCATCTTGATAGAAACTAGAGTAAAAGGCAGGCATAAGGAATTGCAAATCATCAAAAGGGATGGTAATGATCAACATAATTAGGATAGTGGTGGTGAAAATACAAAGAAAAAAAAGGATGGAAGATACATTACAAATGTAGAACTAATGGAAATTGCAATGGATTTGATGTCAAGGTGAGAGTAAAATGAAAATGTGTAGTTGCAGTTACAAGAAATAACCTACTAATATCAGTGGCTTACAATAACAAGCATTTATTCCTTGCTTACAAAACATGCCACAGTTGTGGCTTGACTGCTATGGCTTGGCTTTCCTTTGTTTTCTCATTCCTAGATCCAGGCTGAAGGAGCAGCCCCTGTTTGAGTATCTTTTCTTAAGACAGAGAGGAAGAACAAGAAAGCCAGCAGAAATGTGCACTGCTACTTAAAGGATGTGTCATATGTCATATCTGCTGACACCCAGTTGGCCAAAGACCATCACATGGCCAAGGTCAAAGTCAATGGGATAAACATGGATAAGCCACAAAAAGAGAAGGGGGATAGACTATTTGTGAACAAGTATACCGTTTACTATAGGGGTAATTCAAACTACTAGTTTCTATCCTCCTAAGTGATTGTGAAAAGAGTGGGCAGAATCAGAAAATCTAGTAGAAAGGATGGATTTGGGAAAGAAGAAGATGAATTCAGTAAGAAACATATTTTGTGTAGGCTGAACATCCGGGAGCAGATGTCAGACAGGCAGTTTGAAATGGAAAACTAGCACTTAGGGAAAAGGTCAGGTCTGGAGATTCTGAACAAAGCCAAGAATAGATCATTTGGAAACACCTACATTCTGGCAAAAGGAGATAAAGGATTTAACTCTAAGAAATAGAGTAGGTGGTTCCCAAATTACAAAAATCCAAGCTCCGAGTAAAATGTATTCTGATAGAAGTGTGGATTGGTGATCTACTATCAAGTCACCTAGACTTACTTAGCAAGTAGGTACTGAGTTTTGTGAATTTATCAGAAAGACAGTATGGCATAAAAATTAAAAACATAGGCTCAGGAGTCCAAGATACAGTTTTACCTTACCGCTCAGCCATTTTGTAACTCTTTCAGTTTGGGCAAATTATTTCACTTCCCTAAACCTGTTTCCCTCTCTGCAAAATAGTGACAATAACACTTACCTTATAGGATTGTTGAGAAGCTTAAATGAGATTTTGCTTGCAAAATGCTCAGACAGCTCTTGGCTTGTTTTAAATATTGAACTGGTGATAGTAATGCTGTTAACAAAATTACAAAAAGAAAACATTAACTCTGGCTTTATTTACCTTTGCTTTTCCTGAAGCCTTTTCTTGAAGCATATGTTTTTTTTTATTTACTCGTGTTAAAATTTCTTTTGACAACTTAACAAGAATGGCTGGAATTATTATCCAATTATGTGAAAAATGCAAATAAGATTAAATTCAATTATAATATGTGTGCAGCACTTTGAGTAATAACATTTATTTTTAAATTAATTGCACCCAAATGCTTACTTCTTGCTCCTTGTCAGAATATGGCCGTACAGCATGCATCTTTATTGCTACCAATATTTTTATCACATTGACACTCTGAAAGGCTATTTGGATGGTGTTGGTACTATTTATGTTCAGCTTCTTAAGTTTTTATGCTTCATAAGAAGTCATGGTAATGAAAAAATTTTGAAGAGATGAAACATTACTGAAGGACTATTCCATTTAGCTCAAAGAAATAAATGAAACAACTCTTGAAAGTTGGCTAGAATTAGAAACTTGAAAAGATATATCTGTTTTACTGTCAGTATTTCTACAGCCCACTTGTGGCCCAGATTCACTTTACATTTTGTTCTGCATTATCACTTCTTTCCACTGAGATGTGATTTCCACTGAGATATATCTGTGTGTTGGGGTTATCATGGCTTCACTGGCCATCTTTCATACTAGTAAAAAAAATTAAATACTCTTTAGTGAAGAAGATTCTCTTTATATGACACCAACACTTTTTCCCATTTTTTTGAATTAACTGACTATGAAGTGTTAACAGTTGTCAGTGAAACAATATGTATTCTAGAGTCTGTAGCCCATATTGCTCTTTTATACTATCTTGCGGTTTTCCTGTGAAATGGTTTTTGGTGTTTATTTTTTTTTAAGCATCACTAGCCATTTTTAAGACTGCAGGGCTAATTAAAACCCAGACTCCCATATGAGGCTTACAGATGTTGCAGAATTAAAGGAAATTAGCTTCAGGTCTGGCAGTGATTTTCTAAAAATGGTTCTGTTGATCTCACTGATATCGAGGATTTCTTTGCTAAGTTGCCAAGATACATGAATCTGCGAGAGCTGGTTTTGTAACAGAACTTGACGTGTATGATCTAATTCTAGAAATCAAACTTTTAACTGAAAATCAACAGCCTCAGGGAGGATTAAAGGTTCTCTTGGTATCCACGTGTGTATTCTATCCTGTATTGGGCAGATGAGTTTGGAGGCTGTACATTCAGAAGGAATCCAAAAGTATCTGTACATTATCACTATAACCTCCCTGCCCTCCCCTTCCCAGTTGCAATGCACAGCCAAGAAATGGGTGTTTAGAAGGTGGGGTTGTGACCTGGGTGGGATTTAACATGCAGTTTTATGTTGTTTGACTTTTTTTTTTTTTAATTTAATGACAGCCATGTTAGTGGGTGGTAAAGTAATCTAGCAATGGTCAAGTAGACTTATCATGAAGTATAAGGTCTCACCTTCCTGTCTGCTTCTAGAAATAATAGTTTATAAAATGCAGCCTCTAAAATGTATTGTCCTCTTTTGACTGTTTTCCCTGTATATTATGCAAAGAGTATTTTAGAATCAAAATGGCCAGCTAATTAATTTTTATAGTCTTACAGAGACTTTATATTTAATTAAGGATATATTTATTTTCCTTACTTTTGCAGATGAAATCCTAATAGAAAATTAATTTGAATATTCATTTATTGATCAACATGATTAATATGAACTATTATTTTTTATTGCAAAAGCAATATAACATCATAGAGAACTTTTGCTAAATAGAAAAAATCCCCACCTCTTGTTTAAGCACAACTGATGTTATCATTTTTCTTTTCTAATCTTTTTTCATATGCATATTTGTATTTACCTACATGATACTGTATAAGGTTCATTCAATTTTATATGCTGCTTATTCACTTAACATGTAAGTCTCCTTATGACAGTTAGAATTGATCTTTATTGTCACAGCTATATAGTTCATGTAATACATAAAATAGATTAAAATCAAATAGTGGTTCTGAAATGCATGTGAAGAAAACTAAATCTACAGGTAGCATATTATCAACAAAATATAACAGGGTAAAATATAAAATTCATTCAAGCATTGTCTTTTCTTTCCAAACACCTTTCCAACAAAACGTAAAATTCTATTATTATAGAATGTGTGACTGGATTATCACTGCAAACAATATTATCTCAACTAGGCAAACAAAGGGGGAAGACCCAATGATCAAATTAGCTTGGCAACTTTTACTTTTGAAATTCAGTGCTTTTTTGAAATTCACTGTCACATAAACTTACAGGCAATGCTAATAATGTCCTCTCTAGAAGAGAAGATCAAAGTTCTTCATCCCACTTCTTTCTCCTTTTGTTCTCCTCTCAAGAGAGAAACTCAGGAAGCAACTAAAATAAATCCTCTTATCCAGAACTCTATGTAAATGCTACTGCTCTTGCAACCACTGCAACTTTCTAGGTCTTGCTTCTCTTAGGCAGCAACTACTTGCTTTTACAGGGGTCCCCAGAGAATTTGAAGATGGGATGGCTCACCCAGAATCTGAGAGCATGAGCGGGAAGATGGCTATGTGTCCCATATCACTGCAGAGTGGATCCAAGACAGACATGTTGTACTAGCAAAGATGGGATCCAAAAAAAACACATTTATATTACAGCCCCCAAAATCTCTTACTGGCATTTAGATTAGGAGTTTTAACTTCTGACCTTTCATAAGAAACTATGCAGTTCATCGTCAGTAACTGCACATTGATCTCTTAGAATTTGAGATTATTAATGGATTCTACTCTTCATATATTTTGAAATCGGCATGAGAGGCATGTTTGTGCATTGCACTCTCTTTGCAAACATGGCAGATCTGATCATTTAAATTTGTGATTTAGTCAACCAGCTGATTCTCTGCCCCCCACCACCCCTTTCCCCCTACCCCTCAAAACAAAACAAAACAAACCTTATAGAATTCACCTATTTATAAGCTCAGATTTCTCCTCTCTGAGATTTAATTCAAGTGGAGAGATAAAGCTAATACAGGGGAAACAAATGAGAAAGAGATAAATGCTAAACCATATGGAGAAGGCCATAATTATTAATAAAATATCCAGATAAACATGGTAACACACCTAAGAAACTCCATTTTATTTAACGTATTAAAAGAACCAAGGCACTTTGCCTTGGTTAAATAGGCATACTCTTGTTTCTGATTTGTCAAAAAATAAGCTATAAATCTCCAGAATACTTAGCCTTTTCATAGATATACTACATTTGATTTTCCAGGGGTTTCCTTTCTCTAATTTCCTTCCCTTATTTTTAAGATGAAGTAAACTTCATTTCAGTTGTTTTATTAGCTTGGATAATGGCTTTTAGGTTTAGCATTCTGAATGACTTCTGAGATTTTAATCCTATTTGAATGCACTAATTAGTGGCAGGGTCAACAGTGGAAATTAGGACTCTGGGGTTATGATGAGAGATGCTCGGTGTTTTATGGGAAGTTGGTTCCCTTCTGTCTCCTCACCACATGTAGATTGATGCTTGTGGTCACCAGTCTACATATATACTACCTGGCAATACTTCCGTAGCTACTATACCTAACTCATCTAATCAAAAGTAATTTCAGATCCCAAAAATTTCAGTGTATCATCACCTTCTAGTTCTTCTTCAGCTTTGGCCTTGGTTTCCTGCCTGGCTGGTATCTTCAATTGCTTGGTGTCTTTGCACCGTCTTCTATATCTATGCAAAACTACCTCCCTCTCAAACTCTGACTTAAGCTTTCTTCTGCTCTGCACTGCTTGACTTTTATATGATTTTGTTTGCTTATTTTATGAATTCAACTCTATCACCATTTTGCAAAATTAGAATCATACATAGGTTTCTCCTTCTCTTGTATCTCCATCATCCTCCGCATCAAGCGATGACTAACATACTTTGTATTCAGGCCCCTCCAAAAAATATTTTGAAAGTTGCATTAAATTGCAAGTGTTCCTATATCCATACTTCTTTGGTTCCACTACTGCAAATAAATGTGGATGTTATAATACTAAGCTATGGAAAATTCAAAGGTGTTAAAAAAATTTATCCAATATTCTAATTTAAGCTTGTCTGAATTTAAAGCCTCTGCTACTAACATTAACCACATTGCCTGATGATGCCTGTTAGAATTCACCGTAGGAATTGCGCCTTAAATGATTCCAAACTGTTAGATAATATAAAGTATATGATGAGTGAGCTTCTTGGAATATTTTCCCACTGATCATGGTACCATTGACATTAAATAGACCTTTGTTGTCAGTATATTGTGGACTTTATTACAGAGTAACCCTAGGCACTGCTTTTATAGGTTCTTCTTAAAATTACCTCCACATATGTTTTTAAATTTTCTCTGAAACAGAAATTGCTATGGTTGACGCCCTATACAAGTCTTTATGATCTATCTTTAAAGTGATAAAGACGATTCTACAATAGTTACTTTCATATTTCTAGAATCCATTGATTTCAAAGATAAAAGTTAAAAAGATGTGAAAATTCCTCTGCATGGGGTCCATCCTTTCACTTCCAAACTCTAACAATAAAAGTGAAAGATGAATGACATCTTGCAAAGAGTTGGAGCTATTTCTGAGCTTTGTGTGGGCATGTGTGTGTAAGTGTGAACATATCCAAAGAGATACAAATTTAACTTTTTACTCAAGTAACTATTATATTGTAAAATGGCATAATATAATTGAAAAGAGTGCAGTTTATATCTTAAAATGCCTTTTTGAAATACAATGGATTACTAACCTAGCGAATTCAGGAGACCCTACTTAAGTTATGTGCTTGAAGTGTTAAAGATCATATAAATAATACCTATCGATTCTTACGATGTTTTGACATTTTTTTTTAACATTTTCATTGGAGTATAATTGCTTTACAATGGTGTGTTAGTTTCTGCTTTATAACAAAGTGAATCAGCTGTACATATACATATATCCCCATATCTCCTCCCTCTTGCGTCTCCCTCCCCACCTCCCTATCCCACCCCTCTAGGTGGTCAAAAAGCACTGAGCTGATCTCCCTGTGCTAAGTGGCTGCTTCCCACTAGCTATCTATTTTACATTTGGTAGTATATATAAGTCCATGCCACTCTCGCACTTTGTCCCAGCTTACCCTTCCCCCTCTCCATTTTGTAACCTGCTACTTTACCAAATTCGTTGATTAGCTCTAGTAGTTTTCTGGTAGCATCTTTAGGATTCTCTATGTATAATATCATGTCATCTGCAAACAGTGACAGCTTTATTACTTCTTTTCTGATTTGGATTCCTTTTATTTCTTTTTCTTCTCTGATTGCTGTGTCTAAAACTTCCAAAATTATGTTGAATAATAGTGGTGAGAGTGGGCAACCTTGTCTTGTTCCTGATCTTAGTGGAAATGGTTTCAGTTTTTCACCATTGAGGACAATGTTGGCTGTGGGTTTGTCATATATGGCCTTTATTATGTTGAGGTAAGTTCCCCCTATGCCTGCTTTCTGGAGGGTTTTTATCATAAATGGGTGTTGAATTTTGTCAAACGCTTTTTCTGCATCTATTGAGATGATCATATGCTTTTTCTCATTCAATTTGTTAATATGGTTTATCACATTGATTGATTTGCATATATTGAAGAATCCTTGCATTCCTGGGATAAACCCCACTTCATCATGGTGTATGATCCTTTTAATGTGTTGTTGGACTCTGTTTGCCAGTATTTTGTTGAGGATTTATGTTCATTAGTGATATTGGCCTGTAGTTTTCTTTCTTTGTGACATCTTTGTCTGGTTTTGGTATCAGGGTGATGGTGGCCTCGTAGAATGAGTTTGGGAGTGTTCCTCCCTCTGCTATGTTTTGGAAGAGTTTGAGAAGGATAGGTGTTAGCTCTTCTCTAAATGTTTGATAGAATTTGCCTGTGAAGCCATCTGGTCCTGGACTTTTGTTTATTGGAAGATTTTTAATCACAGTCTCAATTTCAGTGCTTCTGATTGGTTGGTTTATATTTTCTATTTCTTCCTGGTTCAGTCTCGGAAGCTTGTGCTTTTCTAAGAATTTGTCCATTTCTTCCAGCTTGTCCCTTTTAGCGGCATACAGTTGCTTGTAGTAATTTCTCATGATCCTTTGTATTTCTGCAGTGTCAGTTGTTACTTCTCCTTCTTCATGTCTAATTCTATTGATTTGAGTCTTCTCCCTTTTTTTCTTGATGAGTCTGGCTAATGGTTTATCAATTTTGTTTATCTTCTCAAAGAACCAGATTTTAGTTTTATTGATCTTTGCTATTGTTTCCTTCATTTCTTTTTCATTTATTTCTGATCTGATCTTTATGATTTCTTTCTTTCTGCTAACTTCGGGGGTTTTTTTGTTCTTCTTTCTCTAATTGCTTTAGGTGTAAGGTTAGGTTGTTTATCTGAGATGTTTCTTGTTTCTTGAGGTAGGATTGTATTGCTATAAACTTCCCTCTTAGAACTGCTTTTGCTGCACCCCATAGGTTTTGGGTCATCTTATTTTCATTGCCATTTGTTTCTAGGTATTTTTTGATTTCCTCTTTGACTTCTTCAGTGATCTCTTGGTTATTCAGTAGCATATTGTTTAGCCTCCATGTGTTTGTATTTTTACAGTTTTTTTTCCTGGAATCGATAGCCAGTCTCATAGTGTCGGGGTCGGAAAAAGATACTTGATACGATTTCAATTTTCTTAAATTTACTAAGGCTTGATTTGTGACCCAAGTTATGATCTATCCTGGAGAATGTTCCATAAGCACTTGAGAAGAAAGGGTATTCTGTTGTTTTTGGATGGAATGTCCTTTAAATATCAATTAAGTCCATCTTGTTTAATGTGTCATTTAAAGCTTGTGTTTCCATATTTATTTTCATTTTGGATGATCTGTCCATTGGTGAAAGTGGGGTGTTAAAGTCCCCTACTATGATTGTGTTACTGTCGATTTCCCCTTTTATGACTGTTAGCATTTGCCTTATGTATTAGGTGCTCCTATGTTGGGTGAATAAATATTTACAATTGTTATATCTTCTTCTTGGATTGATCGCTTGGTCATTATGTAGTGTCCTTCTCTGTCTCTTGTAATAGTTTTCATTTTAAAGTCTGTTTTGCATGATATGAGAATGGCTACTCCGGCTTTCTTTTGATTTCCATGTGCATGGAATATCTTTTTCTGTCCCCTCACTTTCAGTCTGTATGTGTCCCTAGGTCTGAAGTGGGTCTCTTGTAGACAGCATATTTATGGTTCTTGTTTTTGTATCCATTCAGCCAGTCTGTGTCTTTTGGTTGGAGCATTTAATTCACTTATATTTAAGGTAATTATCGATATGTATGGTCCTATTACCATTTTCTTACTTGTTTTGGGTTTGTTATTGTAGGTCTTTTCCTTGTCTTGTGTTTCCTGCCTAGAGAAGTTCCTTTAGCATTTGTTGTAAAGCTGGTTTGTTGGTGCTGAATTCTATTAGCTTTCGCTTGTCTGTAAAGGTTTTAATTTCTCCATCGAATCTGAATGAGATCCTTCCTGGGTAGAGTAATCTTGGTTGTAGGTTTTTCCCTTTCATCACTTTAAATATGTCCTGACACTCCCTTCTGGCTTGCAGAGTTTCTGCTGAAAGATCAGCTGTTAACCTTTTGCAGATTCCCTTTTATGTTATTTGTTGTTTTTCCCTTGCTGCTTTTAATAATTTTTCTTTGTGTTTAATTTTTGATAGTTTGATTAATATGTGTCTTGGTGTGTTTCTCCTTGGATTTATCCTGTACGGGACTCTCTGTGCTTCCTGGAGTTGATTCACTATTTCCTTTCCCATATTAGGGAAGTTTTCAACTATAATCTCTTCAAATATTTTCTCAGTCCCTTTTTGCCATCTTCTTCTGGGACCCCTATAATTCGAATGTTGGTGCATTTAATGTTGTCCCAGAGGTCTCTGAGACTGTCCTCAATTCTTTTTTCTTCATTCTGCTCTGTGGTAGTTATTTCCACTATTTTATCTTCCAGGTCACTTATCCATTCTTCTGCCTCAGTTATTCTGCTATTCATTCCTTCTAGAGAATTTTTAATTTCATTTATTCTGTTGTTCATCATTGTTTGTTTGCTGTTTAGTTCTTCTAGGTCCTTGTTAAATGTTTCTTGTATTTTCTCCATTCTATTTCCAAGATTTTGAATCATCTTTACTATCATTACTCTGAATTCTCTCTCAGGTAGACTGCCTATTTCCTCTTCATTTGTTTGGTGTGGTGGGTTTTTACCTTGCTCCTTCATCTGCTGTATATTTCTCTGTCTTCTCATTTTGCTTAACTTACTGTGTTTGGTGTCTCCTTTTCACAGGCTGCAGGTTCTTAGTTCCCATTTTTTTTTGGTGTCTGCCACAGTGGGTAAGGTTGGTTCAGTGGGTTATGTAGGCTTCCTCGTGGAGGGGACTAGGGCCTGTGTTCTGGTGGATGAAGCTGGATCTTGTGTTTCTGGTGGGCAGGACTACGTCTCGTGGTGTTTTTTGGTGTGTCTGTGACTTTATTTTGATTTTAGGCAGCCTCTCTGCTCATGGGTGGGATTGTGTTCCTGTCTTGCTAGTTGTTTGGCATAGGGTGTCCAGCACTGTAGCTTGCTGGTCATTGAGTGGAGCTGGGTCTTGGCATTGCGATGGAGATCTCTGGGAGAGCTTTCACCATTTGGTATTACGTGGAGCCAAGAGGTCTCTGGTGGACAAATGTCCTGAACTCAGCTCTTCCACCTCAGAGGCACAGGACTGACACCCGGCCGGAGTACCAAGACCTTGTCAGCCACATGGCTCAGAAGAAAAGGGAGAAAAAAAGAAAGAAAGAAAGAAAGGAAGGACAGAAGGAAGGAAGGAAGGAGGGAGGGAGGGAGGGAGGGAAGGAAGGAAGGAAGAAATAAAATTAAGTTAGTAAAATAAAAAATAATTATTAAAAATAAAAAAATTTTAAAGTAATAAAAAAAGAAAAAAAACAGAAAAGAGAGAGCAACCAAACTAAAAATAAATCCACCAATGATACCAAGAGCTAAAAACTATACTAAAAAAAAAAAAAAAACAAAAAAAAACGGACAGACAGAACCCTAGGACAAATGGTAAACGCAAAGCTATACAGACAGAATCACACAAAGAAGCATACACATACACACTCACAAAAAGAGAAGAAGGAAAATTATATATATATTGTTGCTCCCAACGTCCACCGCCTCAATTTTGGGTTGATTCGTTGTCTGTTCAGGTATTCCAGAGATGCAGGGTACATCAAGTTGATTGTGGAGATTTAATCTGCTGCTCCTGAGGCTGCTGGGAGAGATTTCCCTTTGTCTTCTTTGTTCGCACAGCTCCTGGGATTCAGCTTTGGATTTGGACCCGCCTCTGCATGTAGGTAGCCTGAGGGCGTCTGTTCTTTGCTCAGACAGGACGGGGCTAAAGGAGCAGCTGATTCCGGGGCTCTGGCTCGCTCAGGCCAGGGGGAGGGAGGGGTACGGATGTGGGGCGAGCCTGCGGTGGCAGAGGCCGGCGTGACGTTGCACCAGCCTGAGGCGCGCCATGTGTTCTCCCGGGGAAGTTGTCCCTGGATCACGGGAGCCTGGCAGTGGCGGGCTGCACTGGCTCCCGGGAGGGGTGGTGTGGAGAGTGACCTGTGCTTGCACACAGGCTTCTTGGTGGCGGCAGCAGCAGTCTTAGCGTCTCATGCTCGTCTCTGGGGTCCGCGCTGATAGCCGTGGCTCGCGCCCGTCTCTGGAGCTCCTTTAAGCGGCGCTCTGAATCCCCTCTCCTCGCGCACCAGGAAACAAAGAGGCAAGAAAAAGTCTCTTGCCTCTTCGGCAGCTCCAGGCTTTTTCCCGGACTCCCTCCCGGCTAGCTGTGGTGCGCTAGCCCCTTCAGGCTGTGTTCACGCCGCCAACCCCAGTCCTCTCCCTGCGATCCGACCGAAGCCCGAGCCTCAGCTCCCAGCCCCCGCCCGCCCCGGCAGCTGAGCAGACAAGCCTCTCGGGCTGGTTAGTGCTGGTCGGCACCGATCCTCTGTGCGGGAATCTCTCCGCTTTGCCCTCCACACCCCTGTGGCTGCGCTCTCCTCCGTGGCTCCGAAGCTTCCCCCCTCCGCCACCTGCAGTCTCCGCCCGCGAAGGGGCTTCCTGGTGTGTGGAAACCTTTCCTCCTTCACAGCTGCCTTCCACTGGTGCAGGTCCCATCCCTATTCTTTTGTCTCTGTTATTTCTTTTCTCTTTTGCCCTACCCAGGTACGTGGGGAGTTTCTTGCCTTTGGGGAGGTCTGAGGTCTTCTGCCAGCGTTCAGTAGGTGTTCTGTAGGAGCTGTTCCACATGTAGATGTATTTCTGATGTATTTGTGGGGAGGAAAGTGATCTCCACATCTTATTCTTCCGCCATCTTGAAGGTCTCTCCGATGTTTTGACATTTGAAAGCTCATTTGAAGATGTAACATTTAATAATAACCTTAGCCTTGTGAACAAATTTGGTTTTAGGAGAGGATTATGATCAGTTCTTTGGAGGTGCACTATTGGCCCTTTCTAGCTAAAATGCATTTTTCTTTGATTAATGTTGACAGTTTTTAAATTGTTGAAAATTAGTGATTCAGGAAATGATCCTATGATAAATCCTCAATGCTCAGCACGTTCAACAGATCGAAAACTTAACTCAAAGTAAATGTTATGTGAAACCAGTGTTTCAATCAAGGTTTAGCAAGTAATTCATCTGTTCTTTGGCTACATTTCTTATTGTTCCTCCTTTTCTTCCTTTTTGAGTTTTCATTTTAAAGTCTGGACAAAGAATCACTCTCATGCTCAGTTCATTATCAAAATAGCACTCACTCACTCTAAGTTAAAGAGCAGTCATAAGGGTAAGAAGGAAAATGCTTATTTAATTTTCCTGGTATTTTTCAGCCTGTGACATTCATTCATTATTATTCCAGCAAATATCCAAACCTAATATATACAAAGCGCTGGGCAGCTGGGGATACAGTAGTGCAGAGCACAGGTTCCATATAGCCCAGATTCTTGCAGAATTTCTTGAATTCATGTGAAGTTCACATTCAAGTTCAAGGATATTTTAAGTAACATTTCACATTGGTACCCGTGAAAATTGGGAGACAAGGGAGCAGGGAGTGGTCAGCCCCATCTGAAATACTTGGCTTATATCGAGGGAGTTTTACAGTGTATAAGATAAATACATCTTTAAAGATGTGCTCATGCTTGGTATGGTAATATTTCTCTAATGCCAGGAAAAAAAAACTCATTTTAACCTTTGAAAGTATTTATTATTTTCCCAACTGTTTCATCCATATTCACTTGGGCCTTAAACCAAGTTCTAAGGCTATTCCATAGTAAGGAGATGCAGACATTTTATTTCTCCCTGTTGCATAGTGCAGAGTAAGGTATGTATTTGGCTTTCATGTATTGATTAAGTATTATCTGGTTGGTTGGTCAAATCCCCCAGAGAAACTTGCCAAGTCATGTTTACTTCCTACAATAATTTCCATTTGGTCAAATCCTAGGGGGCTGGATTTTGTTCCTTTCATCTTCATAGACTGAATAAGCACCTAGCAAATCCTTGGAGCATGAATGAATAAATGAAAGTAGAAATCATTTCATAAACAATGAATATGATTCATTAAGTAACATTTTCAAGTTTCTGTGGCTACATCTGTGACTGCCTGTTTTGGGAACAAATTCAGGGGTAGATTTTCCGTAACGCATTCTTAATTTTCTGTCATTGACTAAAAATAAGCTAAAATTCAGGTTCTCAGTTATAGATATTTACCCATCTATATTTTTCTGCATCCTGTTTGCTTATTGAGGACACAATCTAATTTTTGTTTATTATTTTATAGCAGCAATTAGTATGGAGCCTGGAATTTAGAAGGCGCTCATAAATCAAGAATGGAATAAAAGAACAGAGGAGGCATTTTAAGCTTTGATTAGGAAATCAAAAGTACCCTTAAATCTCATGGTATATGAGGTTGTGATGGAAGTAATACAACAAATCCAAATATTAAATGTTTGGAAATAAAACACACATCACTGTAGTATAAAGATTTGCAGAGCACTGGAAGAGCAAGCTATAGGGGCTGGAGGCCATATGCTCTCTGTGTCAGTTTGACAAAACACAGGGACTCTAGGGACTAACAAAAACAAACAAACAAACAAAAAAACAGTGGCACATTAAGCAGGAAAATAGACAAGTTTCTTCTTTCCCAGTAAACATTAATTCCTACCCCAAATCATCTTTCCTTTTACATTAGAAGATATACTTATTCTAGGGCATATTCAGAAGACTGTCGTTTACCAAGATGTCTTAATAATCGTTTTCTATTTGTATTTTTTTATAAACATTATTATTATTATTTTTTTTAATTTGTTATTTTTGGCTGCGTTGGGTCTTCGTTTCTGTGCGAGGGCTTTCTCTAGTTGTTTCGAGCGGGGGTCACTCTTCATCGCGGTGCACGGGCCTCTCACTATCGCAGCCTCTCTTGTTGCGGAGCACAGGCTGTAGACGCGCAGGCTCAGTAGTTGTGGCTCACGGGCCTAGTTGCCCCGCGGCATGTAGGATCTTCCCAGACCAGGGCTCGAACCCGTGTCCCCTGCATTAGCAGGCAGATTCTCAACCACTGCGCCACCAGGGAAGCCCCTATTTGTATTTTTGAAGAGAAATTCTAAAGCACCAATTTTGAATACAATTGGAGGATGAGACGTTCATACCGTGTCCATTCATTTGAGTTTATCTAAAAACACTGTGAAGCTGATTGTTTGCGAAGAATTGGACCAGATTGGAATTTCCTTCCAACATGCACCTATGAAGTCTGCTCGTCCTTTATCCCAAAAGCAATCTAAAAAATATGAATTTCAAATGCCCAAGGTATAACATTTTGTCGTTTGTTAAGTTATGGGCTGTTTATTTTTAATTAAAATGACTCAGTGGATATAATGATATCAATACAACATTTTAAAGAGAAGGAAATAATTCCCCAAATCAAAAAACTATACCTGATAAAGTACCAACAATTACTGAGATGATTGCAAATTACATATTTAAACTTGGAGGATGACATTAACCCTGTCATATCATTATGAACATCCTAAATCATTTGATCTTTTAAGGTCATAATTATAACACTTTGTAACTACACAATTATAAATGTGTACTATTTTAGTCATTATTAGAAAAAACCCTCAAGAATATGAGGAAGAGTAAAGAAAAAGTGTTTTTTATTGATAACTACCAGATTATAAATCAGAAGCATATACCACCTAGTTTTAGTGTCTTGCACATGAAAGATATTTAAAAATATTTCTTGATATGATAGACAGCGTATTGCTGTATTTCATACTATGCATTACCTCTGTCAATACCAAAGTTCCAGAGAGCCTTGCAAATTAGGTAGGCTCTACAGGAAGGTATTCCAGTTGCTGAAAGTGACTTCTTTAAACTTCCTCAATCAATTCAAACTCAAGGATTAAAGAAAGTGTAAGCGTAAAAGAGAGAAAGAATATGAACATATATGTTTATAAACACAATTGAAGGGTTCCTGGTGTTTTTATTTCACCAGTCCACTCAAAGAGCCCAGACCCCAGAGTGAGCACAAATGGGAGAGTTCTTTCTGTAGGGTGAGACAAGCAATGATTCTAGGATTGAAGATCGGTTTCTTTCATATATTTTGGCCCCTCAGTAAAACCTAGCTGCTTCCTATGGGGCTGAAGTGAATAAATTGCAATATGTTGTAATGAGACTGAATGAGACCACCTAGGGATAAAGAAAGGAAGATCAATAGAAAGACTTCGGCTTAGGAATGCCAAAATCTGCATCTTTTGCCTTATTTGAATTCTTACTGGACCCAACGCAGTCTTTTATGTGTTAACATTTGAAGAGTAAAAAATTACTAAATTGCTGCATTTTATTTTTCAGAGATTTTGTCTGAAAGACAAGCAAAGATTGGGAGAGTGTCATATTTTAGCTTTTTGAGAATGAAATTTCCCAATCTTATATAAATGTTTTGTTAATGTAACCCATGGTATTTGTACAAGTTTACAGAATTTATTATACATGTAATCAGAAATTACCTTCAAGCAGATCACATCCCAAGTAAAAAGATAGGTTAAAAAAATAAGTAGTATCAATTTGGTGAGAGAAGTGCTATAATAAGGAGTATAAACATTTGAATTGGATACTCACAGAATACACAGGAGGGTTATGTGAGTGCCTGAGGCGTTTGAGAAGGTTTTTGAGAAGGAACTAAAGACATGTAACAGTCTGGGGGAAATGTACATATAGAAAAATACATTAAGGAATGCATGAATTTATGAAATTGAGAGAACACTTGAAAAAGTGCAAGGTAGCTCCACATGACTATAGGTAGAGAAGCAATGGGAAACTAGGCTAAAACACAAACAGCAGACTTCGAAGAGTCTTTGTACCATGCTAAGTTCTTGGTAATTTATTCTGGCTTTTTGGAGGATGCACTGGACCAGACCAGAGGCCGAGATGACAATTAGGAGATAGTAGTACTAGTCTACTGGGAAGTCATGAGATCATTAATTAAGACAGTGGCAATGGGGATGAAGAAATGCAAATGGAGGGAATAGAGATCAGATTGAGCTTGGTGACCAATTGGATTTAGGTCGTACAAGATGGAGAAATCTAGGTTTTTGTCTTGGGCGTGTGCTTCCATGATAGTACTCAGGATGGTCATATAGGATCATACAAGTTGTATACTTGTACGCACAGCTGAATGACTGTGGAGCTGAAACCCAGACCGCACTGCTTTCAAAGCCATGCTTCTGTGGAACTATATAAATACACTTGCTACATAGGCTATTTTATTTATTTATTTATTTATTTATTAGCTGCTTTGTGTCTTCGTTGCTGCATGCGGGCTTTCTGTAGTTGCAGCGAGCAGGTGCTGCTCTTGTTGCGGTGCGCAGGCTTCTCATTGCGGTGGCTTCTCTTGTTGAGGAGCATGGGCTCTAGAAGCGCGGGCTTCAGCAGTTGCAGCACGCAGGCTCAGTAGTTGTGGCTCGTGGGCTCTAGAGCGCAGGCTCAGTAGTTGTGGCGCACGGGCTTTGTTGCTCCGCGGCATGCGGGATCTTCCCGGACCAGGGCTCGAACCCATGTCCTCTGCATTGCCAGGGAGCTTCTTAAACACTTTATCACCAGGGAAGTCCTGCATAGGCTATTGACAGCCCTAGCTGTAACCCAGATGGAATATAGGAAATGCAGTAGATTTGGTTTAAACACTACTGAAAAAATTCATTTTCTGACCCTAACATTTTAACTCATACAAGCCTGAGAAGAGTCTCCATATATCTGTCTTATGCCTGAATCTAAGACAAGACAGTATTAAATCCACTATGTGGAAAAGAGAAATACAATTCTCAAAATCAATCCCATGAATCAGTACCACATAGGATATGCCCCAAGCAATTACCTGACTTCCTCCAAGCTTATAGAATAAAACCTAGTTCTCCTCTCTTGAGAGGACTAAGGAATAACATCATAACCTGCAACCCAAACTACCTGAAAAGGAGATGCTTTTCTCCACGGCTTTACATCATTCCCTCAGGCTCTTCTGTTTGCCCTCACTAAATCCTGGGAAATTGATTTCTGCTCAACTGATATAAATGCTCTCTGTTTCAGATGGAAGACTGACCCATTTGTCAAAATCTTTTTTTGTTACTGAGTATCGCATTTTTTTTTCTCTCCTGTTTATGTTCTGAGCCTTTTCAACTCCTATAAATCCACTAACTCCCCAGTGTGCGAGGACTCAGTGACCTCTCTTGCTTGCTTCTGTTCTGCCCTCTTTCTTTTTGGGTGTGCCCTGACTCCACTTTACCTGCCTGAGGTGAGAGATGGTCTGTTTACCAACCACTGCCTCGTCTTGAAGTGTCACCTTTTCGGAATCCTCAGTTCCTCCTGGGTGGGACACAAGATGAATCTGGTCAGATATTCTGATCCGGGATTAGCAACAAAAATCTGTGGATGAAATCTTCATCTGGAAGAAGACAGAAATCAAATAGAAGTTACTAAGCCGGGCTCAGAGACAGAGAGACGGAGTGTGGAAAGTGAGAGGGTAGATTGGGAGCAGCTGGCAATGTTTCAGACCCGGAGATAGTTTTAGGCAAAGCCTCAGCAATGAGTTAGGTGCCTGGGAAATCTCAGGAGACTCAGACACCTAGCCAGGGTCACATCGTCACTTCACTCTTGCTTTTAAGGTTTAATCGTTTCCCTGTCAAGGCAATTTAAGTGTCATTCTTGCATTTTTTTCTCTTTTATATCCATGCATACGATACAAGGAGACAGCAGTTAGCTGTTTGTGGTGGGAAATGTAAATGGCTATTTTGAAAGTGTGCCAGCCAGGATCTGCTGCAAGTTTTCATTGTTACTGCTGCCATCTGTTGTTCTTCACTGCTGGGATGTGAATTTCCTGGCAAACCTCTCTCTGATTCTGAACTATCTTTCACCCCCTCCTAGAGATATTCACTTGCTGGAGTGGCTTGTAAAGGAATGTTCTTTACCAAGGCAGCTTTCCGAAAGTTGAATGGAAGAATCTGGAATGTTTTTATATAACATATTTTATGTATCTCAGAGCAAAAATATCTCTTCATTGTTAATAATATTTCTCTTAAAAATAAAAATATTTTATTGAGTTCTTGTTACTTTAATGTATGCTATCTCAAGCAAGATAACACGGAACAGATTTCCATTTTCAACCTTGTTTGCTATTAGGTCTGTAGCTAAGTTGTTGGGTTTTATCTAAGTTCTTTTATCTCTACATAACGTTTCTGTACACTCAACCATGAGATTATAGTAACTTGGGGAAGAAGAGAAGTCTCTTCTTCTGAAAGATATGGCTAATGCCAAAAATATTTCAAGTGATAAAGGAGATTTTAGAGAGGGGAGATGATTTAGCTGAGGATTAGTAGCTGTGATTGCTACTTATTAAGTAAAATATCTATAACTAAATGTTCAGCTATCGAAAAAAAGTCTGGGTTCTCAAAAGTGAGAATTACACATTTTCTACATTAAAGGAAAAGTTGTGTCTCTATAATATCTTTTTGATTTCTGTATTCTCAGTATTTTCCATAATGATACCATTCAATAAATGTTTCATGCACTAATTAGTGAATAAAGCTATGCATGGTAATAATTTTTTAGAAGAATAGCTAATTACTGTAATTTTGAGAAAGTTTTTTTAAAGGCTTGAATTCTTAGTTAAATATATATTTTTAAGTTGTAGTCTTTAGTCTAAAAAAAAAATATTAAAAAACCTCTGGACCTCACTATACTAGAACAGCACGGTATTACATGTATGTATGGTATTACATACATAATCATTTAAAAATAGCATATATTGAGACTTGATAAGTGAACTATAATAATAAATAGAAAGGAATAGTTATCAATAAATGATCTCTTTGAAATTCACTGTTTGTTTTAAAAAATAGTTTCTTACTTTACCATAACAATGGAATATAAAAAGAAGGAGGAGGAGAAATCAGATTATATATGCAAATTTTTCTGGGAGAAATTGTAGAAGAAAAGATCAAAGCTTGATTTTTTTGAACCCTATACCTTAAAATATAATAAATAAAACTAAAAACCAAGAAATAGATTGAGAAAATATTTGAAACACTTTAAATATATAAAAATCTAATACTTATATGTTGTTTAAACTCTATTAGAAAAATACACGAAGGACATAGACAATTTATAGATATAAAAATAGCAAATAAACCTATAGAAAATTTAATCTCACAATTGCTCAATTTAATTAAAACTACATTAAACAACTATTTCACATTTCAAAATTTTTGAATTACTGAGGGAAATCACATACCTGAAAGTATCCAGGTTTTGTAAGATTGGCACTCACATGGCTGGCAGGAGTGTAAAATGATGTGTTCTTCATTTATTATGCTACATCTGCAGTGTTTAAAATGTTTGTATTCTGTGAATCACTAATTCTCTTTCTAGGAATTTATCCTAAGAAAATAATCATAAATGTAACCTGAATACTTATATATAAAATATTCATTGCAGTATTACTAACAACAGTAAAAAAAATTGTAAAGTATTTCATATATCCTAAAACAGAAATGGGAAAATGTATAATAATTCATATAATATACTTGTGTCAAAGAAAATTTAAGGATATTAAAAATCATTATAAGGTGATATAAAATAAATGAATAAGGTACAATCAGATATATAATCAGGTATAATCAGCAAGGTCTCAACCAGGTATGTTACATATGTATATATTGTACATCCAGAAAATGACTGGACAGAAATTATAAAATGTTACTGGTGGGTACTTCTAGGTGGGATTACAGATGAATTACTTTGTCTCTTTTATATATTTCTGGACTTCTGAGTTTTCAACCATGAGCACGTATTGGTCTTTTAATTAGTACAAAAAGATACCAAATGGACCTTAATGAATCCTGAGTTAGCTTTCATATGAGTTATATGTTATATTCTCAGCTTATCACTAATAGAAAACGTTTAAATAAACTTGTACACATTTCAGCCATATAACAGCATCGTGAAAATAGGCTTTGAAATAAACTAACAAAACCATAATAAAAACATCGTTCCAGTGATGTGGTTCAGCAAAGTAATTTTTAATAAGATTATTTTATCTCGTGATTTCAGCCCATATAGTAATAAACACAAAAATAGATGTTTCTTATCTGCCTCAGATAACATTAAAACAAAAAATCTGCCTGATTACATAAATTCATTTCAAGCTAACACCATTCATCACATTTAATCAAATCTACATAGGGCTTTCTCTTATAAAGAACAAGAGCTTTTTCTCTTTTATTTATCTTACCCTATCTGATGCCATAATAGAATAGTTGTAAATATTCATTATTTGTTTTCTAGAGAAAAGAAAAGGGAATGAAAGGTCAATGCATAGAGTTTATTGATGCTCTCCTTACCCAAAATCCCCACAGTATTTATGGTGGTCTCTCTAAATATTTCATGGATAAATATATAGCATTTTGTGCACACTAAAAATACTGAAAATAGAGAGACTTTAACCCCGTGTTGACGTGAATTGCCAGTTTTGTCAAGAGTTATACACTTAAACTATGATATTGTAAACTCATATAAGCTTCCCTTGGTATATGAAAATAATGGCACTAAATGCAAACAAAATTTAAGATTAAAACTATGCAAGAGATCTAGAGTCTTTTTGTTTTCTCTTTTACCACATTCCAACTAAAGAAAAACTGTTTTCAATGCAACCTACTCACTAAATACTTCTGACACCAAATGTTTGGGGTTTTTTTTCTCCACACCAACCAATTCTTCAACACCAGCTGCGTACCCTACAATTCAATTCAGCTCAGTGCTGGCACTATTTACCCAGAGTTTGCATCTGATCCCACAAAGTTAAGGGCTCAGTCCCATAAGACTGCCCCACTTCAGGTGCCAATTGCAAGCCCAGGCCTCCTGTATTTCTGACGGGCCAGCTATAAATTGGAGGCTCCCATGACCCCCTCCACAGGTTCAAAAATTTGCTAGAATGGCTCACAAAACTCAGGGAAACATTTATTTATATTTACTGGTTTATTATAAAGGATATGACAAAAGATATAGATGAACAACCAATTGAAGATTTACATAGAGCAAGGTATAGCATGCCACCCTCCCAGCACCTCCGTGTGTTCACTTGGAAGCTCTATGAACCCCATAAATTATGGACTTTTATGGAGGCTTCATTATGTAGGCATAATACATTAACTCAATCTTCAGCCTCTCTCCCTCCCAGAGGATGGAGGTGTGAGATAAATCAATAAATGATGTAGTCTTACAACGTCACAAACTAAGGCCTTAATCTGTGATACATTCACTCATTCTAATATGTAAGTGTGCAAATAGTTATGAATTGTGGTTTTAAAATAAAGACCAATGGGCTATCCAGGAGCCAACCAAGAGTTGTCTTATTAGAACAAAAGATGCTCCTCTCACCCAGGAAATTCCAAGGGATTTAGGAGCTCTGTGTTAGGCACCGGAGTCCAAGACCAAATATTAGAACAAAAGTCTCTAATAGTAGAACAAAACTATTAGAACAAAAGGTTCTAGCACATCTATCACTAAGAAAATTACAAAATTTTTAGTAGCTCTGAATCAGCAACTGGGGACAGAAAGCAAATATCTATATCTTATTATGTCACACCATCCAACAGCAAATCCTGTCCTCTCTACCTCCAAATATATCTTGAAACTGCCTTCTTTTAATTTACTTATAAACCCCTCATCAAAAACTGAAGGATGTTGCAATAGTCTCTGCATCGAGCTTCGCACTTCTACGCTTCTTTACCTCTAATATATTCATAACACTAAAGTAGTATGTTTCAAACCTATATCTGCTCATGTCGTTTCACTGCTTAGAACTGTTTGATGAAGTTCTATCAGATTTCTAAGGAACTCTCATGTCTTTGTCTAGAAGATCCTTGAAGGGCTGCCCTGCATCCCTTCCCAGTCTCAGAACTGACACTTCCCCCTTGCCTGCTGGTGCACAGTCCTGCTGCCCTTTGACCTTTGTGGCTTCTGGGTCTTTACACTGGCTGTCTCCTCTTCCTGTACTGCTGTCTTCTCCACCCTTTTCACAGATGGCTCTCCTGCACCCTTCAGTTGTCTACTTAATGACTGTTTACAACGACCTCCTCAGAGGCCATTCTTTATTCACCCAGAAGTAGTGGGTCTTTCTGATTGGTTTTCCTCTCACATAATCACGTTGATTTTTAACCACAGTTCATAGTTATACGCACATTTGAGTGTTAGAATGAGTGAATGAACCACAGATTAAGGCTGTAGTTTGTGACTGTAAGACTAGATGATTTATTGTGTCAATTGAAAACAGTGCACAACCTAAGCATTGAAATTGTGTTTTATTTGGTAGACAAAACTGAGGACTTAAGCCTGGACACAGACGCTTGGATAGCTTTGAGGGACTGCTCCAAAGAGATAAGGGCGGAGCCAGGATATATAGGAGTTTTTGCAACAAAGACCAGGTAGTCAGAACATCAAAAGACAACTGTTAGTTAAAGAAAAGCAGACGTCTCAGGTTAATGAATTGAGTGCTTTTCTATGTATGAGAAGATGCAAAAGGCTGGGCTCATTGAAATCATTCCTTTGATATGTACCTCAGCTGTCTGGGGCCAGCATCCTGTGTTTTCCCATCCTGAGTATCCTCAGCGTGCACCGTTGGGAGGTGGCTGCAGGGCTGATGGCTTGATGGCGGGCATGCTGTTTCTCTCCTGAGGGGCAGCTCTAATGTGATGGCTCGATGGCTGCAACATCCTTTGTTTACTGATATGGCAGGCAACATTTTTTCACTCACAATTGATTTATTCCCCAAGCACTAGGAACCTGTCATGGGCCAGATGCCAACCTGAGCCCTGGAACTACAAAAAAGAAGTCGCTCTATTTGCCCTCAACCACAGTCCTGTAGCTGAACCCACTTTGCAAGCAGACAATTTACAGGACAGTGGGAGCACACTTGTAGTAAATACAGACATGGAAGAGTTCATGTTTCCTTGGAAATCATGGAAGGATTCATAGAGGAAATGACGTTTCAACTGGATTATAAACCAGTTGCTTATACTCCACTGCACAGTTAATGAGCAGTGGATGGCCGAAACACTTTAAAAGGAGAAGGACATTTTTTTAAAACTGCGATAAAGACCATGTTCATTGTATAGGTTGAAAGGACTATTTTTAACGTAAAATCATGTTTAGTATATTGATCTTGTTATATACTTAGGTTTCTACAATTCTAAAGTCTTTTTCTTGGTAATAAAATCTTTTTCCAGGGAAATGCTGAATAAATCGTTGTTGAAATACACTCCATTGCTTTCTATTAATGACCCTGAAGTAATATAGAATTTACACTTCAGCAGTTGCAATGCTCAAATGTGGCAGGTAGTGTATTGTGTTTGCTGATTTAAAAAAAAAAAAAGTATGGCATAGGTCTAAGTGGTTTTGTGCTCATTTAGTTTTGAGGGAAATATCATTGACTTAACATATTAGTACCAAAGTGCAAAGCCTAGACAATTGATTCTCAGTATTTTTAAAATTATTATTGCAAAGGTCATTATGTCTAAATAGTTTTAAGATACCTGTATCTCCTTATGTGTATTTTTTAAATTGGCATAAACAATGGGAATGGAAAACAAAGCTATCCTGGAATGTGATAGAGTTTTGTTTTAAGTGGTGACTTTATTTTCTTAGGCAAATGTTATTTACTTTTCCCTCAGAAACAGGAAGCATACCCAGAAGTTTTTACACAGTGATCTTATGGATAGCTACGGAGACTTTGTTTTTCTTTTCATGAAATAATTATTTGTCTTAAGAAATATTTAGTAAAATCCTTAGAACTTATGCTTTATCGTATCTTATTATGTTTTCCAATATTTAGGTTGGAAGAGAGCAATTTTTCTCAGTATGATTATCTTAGGAGATTTTTAACATTGGACCTCTAATATACCAATGAAATGTTAGGAGTTTGTATCCCCTTTTCTTCTAGCCTCTAGATTTTTTTCTGTTTCTGCTACCTTACTTACATCTTTAAAAATCCCCATTTTATAGTAGACACTTGTGGAATAAATGGGAATCTCCACATTCGTCTTAAGTGTCTGCAGTGCCTAAATACTAATACTTCTAGTGTATCAAACTATATGTTTGTGGAGTGTCCACAGGTCTCAGGCACTGGAATGAACACTTTATTTACATTATCTGCATTATCTACCAATGGCAAACTTGACTCCAGAATTTTCGTTTAAATCACATATAAAAAATGTTGAATTTGCTTAACATTTTAAAACTTTTTATGTTCTTAAAGTACTTGAAAATGGAACCAAGGATATATGAGTTTTAATTTAGAATTCAGAATGAGGATGTTGTGGGGAAAGATTTAGGACTTGTTTCAAGACCTGTCCTATATATCTAAGTGATATTCAGAGGACTGAGATGTAAATGGAAGTGGCATCCACAAATCTAAAGCAGTGTACAGTAGCCTATGGTTGGTGATACATGTAGAGTCTGACCAGGTGATTACTGTCAGCATTAAGAATCAGGTACATATTGCAAGAATCATCATGAATGAGGGAGTAAGACATGCTGGTACCCTGGAGGAAGAATGTTGATGGTAAACCTCAGGCACTTGGTTCCATAGTGTTCCAACAGCATTGGCCTAAGAACACTCAGATACTGACAAATATTAAATATCCATATTTTCTAAAAAACATGCAATATATAATCAAATAATTTAAAAAGTTACACAAACATTGTTTATATGGCTATTTCTTATTTTAAACTTTAATAAAATAAGCTAACAAAATAGTATATTGTTAAAAGTTTAGGTGTAAGAAGGTGTTTTTATAGCAATCAGACATAATATCACCTTAGTGGGCAGCATTTCCATGATTGTAGTTGAATTAGGGTTGGAACTGAGTACATCTAAAGGAAGCATGTTTGTTTATTTCATTAATGAAATATTTAATGAGCTGGCAAATTGAGACTTAAGTTACTGTTGAATGCCTGAAGTATAGAAATTAGTTTTTATTGAAAGAAAATCTCTATGTTTTATATGTATATGTGTAAGTAGTACAGCTGACCTGCCAATATAAGCTATCAAAGAGCCTGATTGAATACCTGCTAAATGAAGTGCTACTACACCAAAAAACAGGAGTGTGTTAAAAAATTACTTATAAACAGGACTAGCATTTTCCTCTGGAATTAGGTTTAAATCTGCAAAATTATTTTAATATTTATTTACTTAATATTTCAGAATTCTTCAACATAAAAAGCAAAAAAAAGGACTCTCAATATATAACACATTTGTTTTCAAGCAGGTCTGCTTCTAAATATAACTCCAGGGGTGAACGTAGGGGTCAGAGCCACAAATGCACAACCAGATAAATAAAATAGATCCTCAGCCCCATTGAGTTATTAAGCATTAAAAATATAAATAGTAAAAGGCATGCCAAAACAATCCTTTTCTTCTTAGAATAATGAGTAGTGTATATCCAAATTGTAATTTATCAACAGGTTAATTGGCTACATTTGTTTTTACTTTACATACAGTGTTTTTTTCTACAGTTGTAAGTTTTGACATATGCATCGTCATGTAACAGCCACCACAAATCTTCCCACACTCCCATCCACTGGCAGTCACTGATCGGTCCTACATATCTATAGTTTTGCCTTTTCTAGAATGCCACATAAATGGAATGTATGTGAATGTTCTTAACAGCTTTATTCATAATATTTTAAAACTGGCAATAACTCAGTGTGTAAATGCAAACTATGTGGATAAGATACTCAGATTTGTAATTTTTTAGCCATCCTAGATTGTTGAGAAGAATTTAGCAGATCAATAGGTCTGTAACTTGGAGGCGATAAAGACTTGCCCTTTTATAAAGAATATAGTCAAGAATTCTTAACACTTAAGGAATTTAAAAATGAAAGGATAAAGAAAATATATTGATGGGTTTGAGAAATACTACTCAGGGCTAATTATGTGAGTAAATTAACATTTTTGTCAGTTAAAAAAACTGTTTTCTATGAAGTTTTTAACTTAATTAAGTGTTCCATAATAAGCAAGATTAATTACATCCTACCTAGGGAGAATTCTGGCTCTACAAAACCAAAGATGAAAGTCAAAACACAGAACCTTAAGATAAGGAAAATGATGTTGTCATCAATCAAAATTTGTTCCTTTAAGATTGTTTAGCAGAGAAATATATTGAACACATTTTTCTCAAATTCTACATTTATTATTGCATTCAATCCGACTTAACTTTATTGGATAGAAGCAGTATTCTAAGTAAAACTGCTTCATTTATTTAACAAACATCTACTAGTCATCTATTCAATAGTTGACACCATGTTGCATGCTAGAATTATAAAGATAAGTGTCACACAGTCTCTGGCTTCAGGTAATTCAGACCATGGCAAAGAAGATAGAAAAACACCAAAATAGTGGTTAGATTGTAACAAGTGATATATGCTGTAATACAGTGGTTAACATTTATTTCCTCTGACCACTCTGCAGTATCTCTGTCATGAAGAAATGCTTGAATTCTTCAAATGAGTGGTAGTGGCTCTGTCCTGCCACACAGTTAACATTCATCTCTATTACAACATTTGCCATTTTGTATTATAACAATTTGTTTCAACTTCTGACCTCCACAATAAGCAGTGAGTTCTTCAAAGGAGAGGAGCTATAATTTATTCATCACTTAATGAATAAGAGCAGATTCTTACTAATAGCTTTTATGGAAGGAGGGACAGACATGCACAGTGGCGATGTGGAACACAAGGAGGGCCATGTCACCTATAGCTGAGATGGATTTTCAAGGATTAGAGACAACTTGATTAACAGTGGATCCAGGTGAGAGAAGAGAGGTAATAACACTAATATTTTATGGCAGAAGGATAAGCAGGTAGTCAGTAACTGAAAGGGAGAAGAATTGTTAACGAGAAATGATGGAATCTAGGTGGAGTGAATTTGAGATGTTGACAGGACATCCTTGAGAAAGTGTTCAGTAGAAGGCTGGAAATGCTGATCAATTAATCAGGAAAGAAGTCTGGATTAGAGATGTGAATTGGAGCGTCATAATCATGGAGGTGATACTGAAGTTGTGAAAGACTAAGAAATTTCCAAGAAAGAATGTCTAAGGTGAGTTAAGATTAAGTACTGAATTTTGAGGAATTCAAAGGAATCCCAAAGAAGAGGAGAAAAGTAAAGGGTTCTGTGGATTGGTGAAGTTTGCAAAGAGCCTGTAAAGGCTCATCATTGGTGTATTTCAAGGTAAAAGGGGTGAGAACATGGGAGGCAATGGAGTGGAATGCTGACCAAGCTTTGGGACATAATTCCTGGGTTCAAATCCCAGCTCCATCATGGGCCTTGGGCACATCATTCAAACTACCTGAACCCCTTTATCTTTACAATGCCTGTCTCATGGTTTTGTTTGGGATTAGATTATATAAAATATTTTAGAGTAGGACACATAGTAAGCACTCAGTCCATGGGTTTATTGACCTCAATGAAAGCAGTTTCACTAAAGTATTAGGAGGAAGATCTTGGAATCCAGAGGAAGAAGAGAGAAAGCTATATCTTTGGAATTTGAAGGAAACCACTTTTGGAGTAGGCAGAATTTCTTAGTAGCGCTGAGAAATCACCTGAGGTTAGATAACTTGAATCTATATGCATTCAGTCATTATAATTATTATGTATTATGAAATATACAATAATATTGTTATATTAGTCATTCTGATTAGTTGAATTTGCTGTCATTTTCCAAAATAATAATGGAGAAAACATGTTTAATTAACATAGAGACAGGACCGGTATGGAAGACCATTATGGTGGCAAGAACTAGAACAGAGTACTGGTTAGATTATGACTTTAGTGATCCTTTTGTTCCAGCATCTTTGGATCCTGCATCATTTGGTAAAGAGCTCAGTGGAGTAAAAAACACAAGAAGGCCATTAAAAATAGATAATAGGAAGTAGCTATAAACTAGACATAAAAATTAGGAAATCAGTAGATTTTAGAGCACCGGAAGTGTAGAAGACTGTGATCAAAAAATGAGATTGCAGAATTTGAGATCTTAGAGGTAAAGCAGTTTGAGGAGATGGAAAAATGTAAAGTATTATCAAATGGTTCATATAAATGATTCATTTGCTTCCCACACTACTCTGTGAGACAGAGAGATCAGAGTAGCAAGTTTAAGTGAACATACTAGCTATGCCCCTCTAAAAAAGGCTCAAGTGAAAGACTTTAATTTTAGGAATCCATTGTGCTTTACATTACACCAGGATAAATTTGGAAATTTGTTCTTCATGTCTATGATGTTTGTTAGTTTGATATATTTTTATTTTTCTATCAAGAGATTGAAACTTTATATCTTATTTTGGATTCTTTCACTTATATCATTTTAACTACAAAGTCATTGTGTTCATTTGAGTCTTTAAATGGTTTTAAAACAAGTGATTTTTTTAAATTCTAGTAAGAGTTGATACATTTACTTTTAGTCGCTAATGCTAAGATTAACATTGGTAAACGCTATTATTAGAAATATTGATTCTATCTTCCTTGCCAGAAAAATAGTTACTTTAAAAATATTCATTTTTAAAAAAAGGTAAAACTTCCTCTTTGTTTAATTTTGCTCTTTGAGTACTGAATATATTGTGGTAAGTATTTCTTAAAAATTCATTTCATATGACTATGAAAGATTACCTCTGTAACTGCCTTTCTTTTAATCTCAATAAAACATGAGAATTTATTAAACATTTATGTCAGCCATTGCCATAAATAGTAGAAATTAAAAGAAAAATACTCCACAGTTCTGTGCTCAGAAAACTCACAGGCTAATGGTCCATTTTGACACATATTTATAGATTTATAAAACAATGTGCTAAATCCAGTCCTATAAGTCTGCATAGTATTATGGCAGTGCAGAGGGGAAGCTACCTAATTCATCCCGACAGCGGCAGGTAAAAGGGGCTTCCCAGAAGATGGATGCTAGAACTGCATTACAAGATAAATGTGGGTTAGTCAAGTACACACAGGGGTACCTTGATTGAAGACAGAGGTTGGAAATAATGTGATGGTGATGGGAATTGAATGCAGCTCTAAGTCAGAGTGTGCAAAGTGAGGCAGGGGATGTAAAGAGTTTAAGCTCAAGAGGTAGGCTAGGGCCACATAATGGAAAGCCTCGTATGTCTTTTAAAGGAGCCTGAACTTTGCTTTAGACTAGTGCTTGCCCAAGTGTGTATATTTATAATTTTATGATTATATGCATGCATTCCTATGAGAAGGTAATATATGTATTACACTGCATATATAAACATGAAAAATTTAAAGATATGTTAAAGAAGAAATAATATTTTTAAAATTATGAATGTATCGATAGAGATTCTTGGTTGCAAACTACAGAATCTACTATCTAAGGAATGAAGTGTTATAAGAAGGCTCTCTGAATAATTGGGGTGATTGGAGAACCAGGCTCTTTGTAGGTGCTTAGCCAACCATAGCTCTAGGGCATCACTACTTCCTCTACTTGGCACCTCTGACCCTTGGAATTAGAGACCAGATATCTGCCAGTGTTTACAAGAGAAAAATTGAATGACTGCTACTGTGTTTGCCAGAAGATTTTCTCATTTGTGACTCTGTAGGCCCTTTGTTATATGTCATATCTGTCTATAAGGGTGTCTGGAAATGTGAGTTTTTTGCAGTCTACCTTCGGAAGGTAAGACTCATAATGTGGGAACTTATCAAAATAGGATGTAGGGAAGATATTCAAAAGATTTGAGCAGCCACAAATGGCAGGTATTTGCTACAGTGGTACAAAATACTCTTTTGCTGTCATTAAAAATACAATTATTATTGGTAATAATATGATTTATAAATGTGTTTGGTCATCATGTTTTAAGCTCTCAGTAGCTAATATCTCAAGCAAAATACTCACCTGGGGGGAGATCATCCTTAATGATATTTTCTATAAGTTCAAATTTCAGATTTTCTTCTTGATAATTACTTTTCTAGTTGGTTTGCTATATGATCTAAATACATCACTTTTATTTGGAATGTGTGGTGAGACTCATAAAGTACACATAGCAGAGTAGGAAAAGTTACCAGTTCACCATTCCTTTATGGTTAGCTTGTGCTTTCGTTACAGATATTCTCTTCAATGTGTGGATTATTTGCAGGCAGTTTTTTTAAAGCCACTTGTCTATTTTATGAGGCTTAACTTTTGTCTGTATCTAATATCTGTATCCAGTTTACATGAATTCAATTAATAGAGTGCAGGTGAGCAGCAGTGTATCATAGGAGACTGAGAACCAGCCAGTAAGTGAGAGAACCATGGTTCAACCCTTCACCCTGTGGAGCTCCCATTCTCATTCAGCTGACCCTGCTCACCCTACATTACTTCTGCATCTTCTGACACACTGACTAAGTGAGGGTGCCTATGTTAGCCTGCACATGAATATTAATATAGCCTATTTTACTTCTTCTTCTTTAGATTAAGAACAGATGTATTCAGAATTTCAGATATTTTTCTTATGCCCCAAGGGATTACTTTGTGCACCTCGCAGGGCAGGTGCATTACATTTTGGAATCTACTACCTTGGTAAAGAGAAGTCTTTGAAGAGTGGTACATAAGGAAGTGACATGGCCAGATGTGAACATTTGAGCACTGACCCAAATTTAGCAGATGAAGTTTATTGAGAAAGACTGAAGGCAGGAAGGCCAGATAAAAGAATATTGTATGTTGCCCAGGCCAGAAATGGCAGGAGGGATGATATGATAGAATAAGTCTCAATCTTCAAGATTTGGTAAATGATTGGGAGTAGTTATTGGTAGGAGAAAGAATGAGGAATGATTTTCTGGTTCCTGAGCAAAGCCCAGTTTTTTGTTTTGTTTTGTTTTTAATTTTTAACACAACGGGTGAATTCTTTCATGCTATGTGACTCCTGATTGCCTTCTCAGGGGAAAAAAAAAAGGTTATGGATAATGTTCTTCTTTCCTGATGCCATGCAGTATTTTCATTCATTCTATAAACATTCCCCTGGATCTGCCGTAGACACTGATTCTTAGCAAACCTCCGATAAGATAACTCTCAGGTTTACACTCAGTTCTTAGCAGTATGATTTTCCAAAAATGGAAAGTGCACATTTTTCATCATAAGATTAAAAAAATAAGAATTCTCTTCCCAACGCGTGACACACATTAAATGGGAGTGTGGGTGACTTTTGCATCGTGCCTCGTGTGCTCAGCTCATTACTGCTGCCTGTTTTGCCTTTAGCTGGGATGACAGCAGCTCGGTGAGCAGCGGCCTCAGTGACACCCTGGATAACATCAGCACTGATGACCTGAACACCACGTCCTCCGTCAGCTCTTACTCCAACGCCACTGCCCCGTCCCGAAAGAACATGCAGGTGAGAATTGCCCTCTCTCTTTCCCCAGTGCTTCTGCCACATTTTCCCCCAAATTATGTTGCATTGCATTAAAACATAGCACAACCTCTTAATCTGAAGGAATTGCATAAACTGAAGCAGTTTAGGTATGTATATTTTTTCAGTTGATTACAGTCTAACCCAGAAAGCCTTATGTTGCCATATCTGTCTTTATAATAATATGTGTGTCTAGAACTCCAAAAATGATTTTAATAGTCTAATTTTGGATAGTTCCTGATTACTTTTATACTGATCTCTGAGACACATTGCTGGATCTCTTGTGAATGGTGAATCGAGAATGAATATTAGGTAATTAAGTTTTATTTTGTCTTACTTTTCCTTGTTAGAGTTGACATAGAAAGTGCCTTCCTCTCTGGAGTGTTCAATTGGGGTTTTTTGCACACATTTCTTCTGACATTCTCTAATATGTGCAATTGAGAATTATAGGGCTAAAATTAATGAAACTTAAATGAAGACAGACATAAAAAAAATAGAGGAGTCTTCAGAACTCTTTTGAAATACAAATCACTGCTTCTTTTTTATTTTTTTAACCAGTTATCTGAAAGGACATTCCAGGGCCTAATTCACACTTTATAGACTTTTCTGCACAAAGTTTTTCTGTCCTATTTTCTTCATAGCTGAAGACAGATTCAGAGAAACGATCTGCAACAGATGAGCCCTGGGATAGTACCGAGGAGGTGAAAAAAACAGAGGAGGACTTTGATAGCCATGGGGATGGAGGTGGCAAGTGGAAGGGCGTTTCCTCTGGACTTCCTGAAGACCCTGAGAAGGCAGGGCAGAAAGCCTCCCTGTCTGTTTCACAGACAGGCTCCTGGAGGAGAGGCATGTCAGCCCAAGGAGGAGCGCCATCTAGGCAAAAAGCTGGAACCAGTGCGCTCAAGACCCCTGGTAGGCTTGTCATCTGAAAGCTGTTATGCCAAATTGTTTTATTGTTTCCATTCGATCTTTTTGTCTTTCTTAGTAGCTTTTCTTAATTAAATCAGATTTTTCTTCATGCTAAATTTCTAAATTTCACATGCTTTGTCATATGCATCCACATGAATGTAACGCTCCAGGCATCCTCTAGAGGGCATCATCGTAATTTGGTGAGTGTCTATTTTGCCACAGTCATTTCTGATCATGTGGAAATGAAATAAGCCTACTTATTAATAAACATAAGATTGCCTTCATTCTGACTTTCTTATGAAAGTTTGGAATATTTCTGTTCACTCTGCCCCTACGTTTCACTTACAATTCTGAGAGAAAGAGCAGTCACGCTCATCTACCTGGAAGGCTGGAGATTTGAAACATCATTTCTGAATTAGACTTGATGCAAAACGAGAGTGAAAGAATTGTGCAAATTGTACTATCCTTTTTTTTTTTTAAAGACTCTCTCCCTATTTTAAAAATGGTTCCTCATTTTAAATAGTGCCACCTGAAGTACTGATGTAACGGGGCACTCCAAATACAATCATCTCAGAGATAGTCAAAGGAATTCCTTTTTGAGCACTTAGTTTGAGGAGATTAAGTGCTATCTTTATAAAGGAAGGGAGTTGCAAGATATAAGGCAATAATAAATAGCAAAAATAGGCGTTTTCATTTTATCTCCTTGAGCTCTCGTCACTTTCCTCTAACAGCCATATTTTTACAGCTTTGTAGTTAATCCTCTGAATGTATTAAGAGGACATGCCTATTTAAATCTAAAACAACGATTATTTAGGAATTGAAGTAATATAAAGATGTATTCACATTTTATACTTTGTTTAAAGAAATATTGTGAAATCAAACTGTGCAGGCACATAAATTGGTGTATTTTTCACTCATTAGGGAAAACTGATGATGCCAAAGCTTCTGAGAAAGGGAAAACTCCCCTGAAAGGATCGACTCTACAGAGGTCTCCTTCAGATGCAGGAAAAAGCAGTGGAGATGAGGGGAAAAAGCCCCCCTCAGGCATTGGGAGATCAACGGCCACTGGCTCTTTTGGATTTAAGAAACCAAGTGGAGTAGGGTCATCTGCCATGATCACAAGCAGTGGAGCCACCATAACAAGTGGCTCAGCAACACTGGGTAAGATCCCCAAATCTGCTGCCATTGGTGGGAAGTCAAATGCCGGGAGAAAAACCAGTTTGGACGGTTCACAGAATCAGGACGATGTTGTGCTGCACGTCAGCTCGAAGACCTCCCTGCAATACCGCAGTTTGCCCCGCCCGTCCAAATCCAGCACCAGTGGCATTCCCGGCCGAGGTGGCCACAGATCCAGCACCAGCAGTATAGATTCCAATGTCAGCAGTAAGTCAGCTGGTGCCACTACCTCGAAACTGAGAGAACCCACGAAGATCGCCTCAGGGCGCTCGAGTCCCGTCACTGTCAACCAGACAGACAAGGAGAAGGAAAAAGTAGCAGTCTCAGATTCAGAGAGTGTTTCTTTGTCTGGTTCCCCCAAATCCAGCCCCACGTCTGCTAGTGCCTGTGGGACACAAGGGCTCAGGCAGCCAGGGTCCAAGTATCCTGACATTGCCTCACCTACATTTCGAAGGTAAGAAAGCATAAAATGATGCTGAGAAAATATAAAATGCTATATCTTAGGATATATGTGTGTCCTATATCCTGTCGTATAAAAGATGTATATCCTAAACATATGTGTCCTAAGTATATATGTTCTATGACACATATATCTTAGAATGTGTTATTCAGTTTCTGAGTAAAATGAGTTTTATGAAGCTGATGATATAAATAGCTTGTAAAAGAAATATGGCTCATTTTGAGAATTGCTTCAACTTTGTAGTTTCACTATCATTGTCATATTAGCAACACAAATAGCATTTATGAGAGACTTAAAAGCAGATGGCAATACCTAGGAGGAGTGATAAAATAGTAGCTTGCAAAATTTCCAGAGATTTTCATCTTTCCACAGTTAAAAATAAAATAGAACGTAATAGGTCTTTATGACTATTGGTATTCATTTCTAGTGTTTATATCATCTTGCTGGCTCTTAATGAGCTGATGATCATGAGTGTGGATGAAGTTGTGTTCCTTGTACAGTACTGGATCACAATGGACAGATGTACATAGTACCATATCTTGACGTATGAATGAAAATCAAGGTATGATATGACTGACAGAATCTGAAAAACTTTGGATGTTTGATACAGGATTATAACTAAGGAATGGGCTAGGTTTTCTAACTCTTCATCAGCTTTCTTTGATATGACTGATAAGCAGCAGGACTTGGTTTCTGCACCGGGACTGTCTTTGGTATTGAATATGCAGAGTTCTCCTTCGAGATATCACTGTTTTAAATACTGATGTGTTTTTTAAGTGGCAGGAAAATACATACAGTGAAAGACTTGGGACAAATAGTCAAACCTCTCTGGGTCTGTTTCCTCATCTATGAAATGAGAGAGGATGATTTGTCTTTCATGACATGTTAAGTATTTTTAATGTTTTTATTATACTGACTAACCCAAGAACCTTGATATCTGGGAGATATCAAGGGTCTTGAACCATTTACTTTTATATTTCAGGCAATCTCAGATACATGGCTGTTTGCAAAACCTAGAGGTTTTATATCTCTCAGTAGCAATATTAGTCTTGAAGAGCTGTTTTTTTGAAATGTTGCCTCGCGTTTGAAAGAATAGTCTCTAGTAGTGAGAGTAAATATCTCTGTTGCTTAAGTAGAAGCCAGTGGTGCCCTCCAGTGGCCCTTACCTATGAAACAATTTCTCATATTCGTCACAAAATGTTTCACTGTAGGAAATACGGATTCCACTGCAACTTAATTAGTCATCGTTATGCCATTACTTCATGTCACTTTATTTCCATATTTACATAAATTCGATTATATCATCTGCTTCATTTACAAAACTAAAATGTTTTCTGAACTAAACTCCAGCATCTAACTTAGCACCAACTGTGTTTCAAATCACTATTACAGATATGTATTTGAATAGCACTGGCAACTGACATAAAACCCTTTGGTCTTTCTTGAGGAAAATACAGACAAACCAACATGTTGCTGTCAGTGTCCAATATTGTTTCTAAACAAATACTCTCTGAAAGTCAATCAGGCCACCAGCTATACAGCGTAACCTCCTAAACCTTGCCTTAAGCATTCCTTTTAGATTTTGAATAAACTGTTAAAATGAAAAGAAAAAAAGAAAAGAAACATAATTTACATGTTATATACCGAATGCGTAGAAGTTGTTTCATTATAATGGTTCTGTAAATAGGTAGCAGCAAGTACGTGCAAACTATTTAATTTTTGCAAAAGATTCTCATGATCGCTTAATTGTGAAAACCAGGGACTTTCATGTTTGATTTATAGTTCCTTTTGTTTGGCCCATGTCCCCCCACCACTGGGGTGGCAGCCCAGGACCGACTTACCCTTTTGGCGATATGAGAGATTTTTGGCACTAGGAGTTCAAGCTTATCAAGTTCATTAACATAGAGACAGGAAGTGCTCGGTAGCTCGGTCCACCAAAGCACACTTGGCTCTATGTACTGTAACCCTAAATATTAAATGTGGATATTAGTTTCTCGGAACAACTGAAGTTGTTATTTGTTTTTCTTTTAGGTTGTTTGGTGCCAAGGCAGGTGGCAAATCTGCCTCTGCACCTAATACTGAGGGTGTGAAATCCTCCTCTGTAATGCCCAGTCCTAGTACCACATTAGCGCGGCAAGGCAGTCTGGAATCACCGTCGTCTGGTACGGGCAGCATGGGCAGTGCTGGTGGGCTAAGTGGCAGCAGCAGCCCTCTCTTCAATAAACCCTCAGACTTAACTACAGATGTTATAAGCTTAAGTCACTCGTTGGCTTCCAGCCCAGCATCGGTTCACTCTTTCACATCAGGTGGTCTCGTGTGGGCTGCCAATCTCAGCAGTTCCTCTGCTGGCAGCAAGGACACTCCAAGTTACCAATCCATGACTAGCCTCCATACGAGCTCTGAGTCCATTGACCTCCCCCTCAGCCACCACGGCTCCCTGTCTGGACTGACCACAGGCACTCACGAGGTGCAGAGCCTGCTCATGAGAACGGGTAGTGTGAGATCTACTCTCTCAGAAAGGTGAGCTCTCCTGGAGGCGTCGATGAAGTCCTCTCCCCCTCCTCCCTGCACTGTGCCTACCTCTCCCCACACCCCGCTCAGTTCCCTTGATTTCAGTGGGAGTGCCGCTTTGCAGAGGGACGTCAGATGGATGAGACTGGCTGGGCCTTTTCTTTGGTCTCATTACCAAGTTTGTAGAAGGAAAAAAAACAGTAAGGATCCATAAAATATTGAATAATTAGTTTCTTAATATGAATGCATACATATATACCCAATAGGCAATTTAAATAAAATTCATAGCATGTATTTACATATTGAATGATGTTTTCTCAAGACATGTCAATGATTTGGCTTGAGCTCCAGGACAGCACAGCTCCTTAGGATAATTTAAGCATTTTTAAAGACCAAATTTAAATGGATTCTACGATTATGCTCAGAGTAAAATGTTCGATTGGCTTTATTAGCATTTCTGTGGAAAAATGGCAAATGGATCACTGGGAATCCTAGTTGAAGTGGAAGAAAGATCAGTTGTCAGATATGAATTCTTAGAGAAAATTACAACACCGGTGACATTTTTAGTAGGCCCTTTAAAAATAAACCACATTACAAGGTGTTTCTCATTGATTTAATGAATTACCGTTTTCTTCTAAACTTAAAATGAAGACCATAATGAGGCATTCCTTACCTAATATACTTACCAGAAAGCATCTCTGTTGACCAAAATGGCTCTAGATTCTCTTCCCTAAAAAACCCTTTTTCAGATATTTTGGTACTGACTCTTTCCCCCAGGCACACGTCTTAAAACTGTCCCTTTTTTCCTGATGAACTTAATGCTGTTTGTTTCTTGGCACACCTAAAGCTTTCAGAAATGGTCTTGGCTGTATATCTTAATTGAGTTATTTGTGAAAGCACCCCTGGTCACTGAAAATGCCTGATACCTTTCCCAAACTTTTGTTCAGTCTATTATTGACGCTGACATATCACCTCAAACTAAGCACACGGCAAATAGGTTATTGTTTGTTAACCAGAATCAACCTCCAAGATACTGATTAGTTTTTAATCATGAATATGACTGCAACAAGTTGACCGTTTAACCATCAACCTACTTCTTTGGCATTGATACATTAAAACACAGAAAAATGGTCAAGTAATTATCTGTAACCAAGTAACCCTCAAATAAAACCGGATGTTAAGATTGATGAGTTTTATGCAACATAAATGCAATGTTAATATTTTACTTTGATCTATATTTTAACAGAAGTCAGTATACATACATATATATAGTCTCACTATAGAAATACACTGGCAAATACACAGTTACTTATTCTCTTTAAGCAAATCTTTTTTTTTTTCAGTCTTTTAAATAGACCAATTTTACAGATGGATGTATTATAAATAGCCAGATAAATAATTTTTCTAAAATAAATTTTAAATAAACTCATTTTGAATAAATGAATGTTCTGCCCTTGGTTCTTAGTAAAATATATTGATGAATATTAAACTGTGAAAAGCAAATTATCTTCATAGGTATATTATATAATATAAACATTTAATTAGTTTCTTCCAATGGATTACTGGATTGAAATAATTTTTGATATAAGAAATTGTGCTTTTTCTTTCTTGCGAACAAATTTGCAAGCAATAGCAATTTATTCTAATCCTTTAAAGTACACCCAAGAACTTTATGATCCCTTGAAGAGAAAATTAGATCCTATCAGAGATCCTGGCTTAATCATAATTAAGTCCGCAGAATGTTGGGAACATCAAGGAAACCAAAGAGCCATGCCTAAGAGAAAATGTGCCAAAGTGTAATATTTAAGACAAAGTAATTAGAAACATATAATAGAGATGTATGTAAGTCCATGACTTACCTGTTTATCTACGATTTCAGAAGACTTTATTGATACTCATTATCTTAGTACTGTTAGTTTTTCATTCAGATTTTAATTTTAGTCTAAATTTCTCCTCATTAAAATATCATAAACAAACAAACAAATTCTTTAACAATTTTTCCTCTAACTGCTCTAGATCATTGGTGGCCTTTGGTTATAACTATTAATAGTTCACATTTGTTTTGTTCATTTTGTTTTTTGTGACCAAACCAAACCTTAAAAATAATTTAAAGTTGTAGCCAAATTTTAAAATTTCTGGCTCGTTTTTAACTACCAGATCTGGCTCCCCTGCCTTTATAACCGTGCACTGAAACGGTGCCTGTCTTCTTCAGACTGTTGGTTAAAATTCCTCCTTCACTTAGGCAGGTGTAAGAGTTTTCGACTTTTCAGGGTTTGTGAAAACTGTCTATATTATAAAATCATTAATATCCAGATTCAAACAGATATTTCTACTTAAAGTTTTAACTTATACTGGTAAACTTAAATTTTTTTCTGATTTTTCTTTCATTAAATTCTCTGCATCATACAAACACATAATGTTTATACAATTAATAACATGGGCAAAACAATGCCTATTTTCAATGTACTCTGCAATGTTCAAATTAATAAATTTGCACACATGAAAGAGATAATCTTTAAAATGGCTTATGACTATATTAATGTTTCAGCATTGTGTAGTTTATATTTAGAGGTCTCTCATATTTGTTCAGTATGATTCCTTTTTGTTTGTTGGTTTATCTACACTACTAAAAACACATCTATAGTCAAGATGTATGCTAGAACTGGCCTCTGCATAATATGGTAATTACCCTATGTGGACATTCCCAAAACATAAAGTAAAAGTTGTATGATGCTTTTGGATGCTTTCTATTGCAGTGCTAAATAATGGAGTACACATAGAAGAAAACATTTTAGCTTTGATTTTGAGTGATTAAATTTCAAGTCAGTGTGCTTGCATTCATGTTGTATCATCCCCATTATGCATATCATGTGTATTTAATTTTGATCATTTGAGGTTCTAATGGAAGAGATGTATCATTCTGCAAATTCAAATTAATTTTATCACTTGCTTAGCCACATGCCAAAGATTATAACAGAAATTCCTAGACTTATCCCACCTAGTTGTTGACACCCTCTTCCTCTATTTTTAGGAAGGCCACTTCTCATTTTCTCCAGACACATTCTTTCTTCCCCTTCTAAGACCAATTGGGAATTTTTAAAAATAGAAACTGAAAGCTTATAGCCTTTTAAACATCTAATTTATAATTTCTAAAAAGTGGCATAGTTTAATTTCATTAAAATATTTAAATGATGCCAGAAACATTACATTTCAAGCAGATATTATATATTATTTTTCTTCTCTTATGTGTAAGTGGGATTACATCTGCCTTTATTTTTATTAAAGATCATTTAAATACAAAAAATAAGTATTAAAAGGTGTTTTATATCTTCTCTGTCCATTGGAAGTTGTCACTTTAACTTAGGCAGAGAAGATCTTTCTTATTTCCGCCTCTATGATTCTCCTGCATGTGAAATCATAGCAGAAGTCTAGTTATTTGCATGGGGAAGGAAAAACTACCATAGGACTAGGTAAATAGAATCTAGAGGAGAATTATGTTAACATATAATCTATCTTCTCATAGTCCTGTCACTAAATTATCATCGAAGGTGTCACAACAATGGACATCTGGTCTCCTTTGGTTGGCCTTTTCCAATGAGTTAAGCATTAAATATGTGTTACAAAAAGACTTATTTTGTGTAATTCAAACAGAACCATTTATGTTGGATGTGTAATTTCGAAGTTTTGTTTACATTATGTCCTTAGGGGTTTTCTTTGTTTTAACAGCATGCAGCTTGACAGAAATACACTACCCAAAAAGGGACTAAGGTATATATTTCTCTCAGCACAATTGCTGCCTTTCTCTGTTGTTACGTAAACTTTTTGTGCTGTCTCTTTACCTCTTTCCTTTTTTGTTTGCGAAGAAGCACCTGACATCGAGGATGAAATCACTTTTAATCCTGATGTTTTCTCTGGCCTGAGGAGTTGGTGAGATGGCCCTCAGGTAGAGATTTTGTTAGAGGCCAAAACTCAGTAAATTAAATCTAATGTAAAAGCCATTATTTCGGAGGCAGCAACTTTTATTCGAATTCAGAACTCACTTCTGAAAATTAAAACAAAATTTTAATTTTCCTAACATTTGCGTCTTGGAGGCATATGCTTGCAAAACCTCGCCCCATATAGTCTACAGATGTGGCCAGTGAATGTTGAAAAGTTGAAGGATGCTCTCATTTGAATCAAAGAACACATATTTTCATCATCAGATGACAAATACTGTAATTAAGGTATAATTTTTAAAGAATCCTTTTGGTAAAAACTAAGAAGAGCTTTATTTTCTATTTTTCAGGGGTGCTGGTATCTATCAGATCAATATAGACATGAATTAGCCTAGTATTACATCATAATATCAAAATAATTATTCAGTTCCTCATAAAAAATAAAATAAAATTTAATGCATGGCCATCCTTTACTGTACACTTTTATCTGATGAGAAGATATGGAAGGAACTATGAATAGAGATATAACACTGTATGAACATAAGTCGACTGCTCTTTGGTACTAAGAATTTAGTTACTCTGATAAAAGTGAATTCTGGCCAAATAGGTCTTTCTCTGTTCTCCTCCTCCTCTCCACTTCCTTAGCAAGAGCAAACAGCTTGCAATTACTCCATTCTAAGAGTTCATTCCAGAAATTTATTTTCCAATAAAGTAAGCCCATTTCTCTCTCCATTTTTTTTAAAAAAAAATCCAGACATGGTGTCAAGTGGCATTTTAACCAAAAAAGTGTTTTTCCTTTTTTTTACAAAAATGATCTGTCAATATGTGTTCTATTTCCTATGTCTTCCTTTGAGCATTACTGCAATTCCCTTGGCTTCTGGCCTACTACTGTCCACCATGTTTAGTCTGTTTTTTCACCCTCTTCACATCCTTCTAAACACTGTGCTTTTGAGCCCTTCTCGATTAACCTGGCTGTCTGCTCACTGCTTACGATTTTCAACTACATGTCTCACAGAAGCATCATTTTCTTTTCAAAATCCTTTATTTTTTTTCCTGTGAGATTCAAACAGATGGTGTCAAATCATCTGGAAGAACTAAGCAATTATAATTAGATTCAATCTGTTTGAGAATGTTGTTCGGTCTGACTAGTTAGCTCCTCTCAACTGTTTTCTCGTCTCAGTATTGCCTTGCCCTTGCAGATGTGCTGAAGTGTCTTAGCTGTGCTGTTTTGCAGATATACCCCGTCATCTCGGCAGGCCAACCAAGAAGAGGGCAAAGAGTGGTTGCGCTCGCATTCTACCGGAGGGCTGCAGGACACCGGCAATCAGTCGCCCCTGGTCTCCCCTTCTGCCATGTCATCTTCTGCAACGGGAAAATACCACTTTTCCAACTTGGGTAAAATATTCTAAAACATCAGTTTCATCTTGTTCCTTTCACCACCTGCTCTCCCAGGAGCCCTGGCATCTCTCCCTAAGAATGGTTCATTTAAAGAGGAGTTAAAGACACCTTAACAGTACCTTTTATTTGTATGCTTACTGTCCACAAAATAATTTCCAAACATTATGCAGTTTATTGCTCATGACAACAAGTTGACATAGGTAATACTGTTGTTATATTATAGTCTAAGATCCAGAGGCAAAAAGAGATTATTTGACTTAAAAAAAAAGTCTCACCCCTTGTAAGGGGCAGAGGCAGTAATTGATGCCAGAACACCTGACTTTAAGTCTAGGGGTTTTCTCAGAGTCCTCTTAAAAACCAGTAAAACGCCTCCTTATTTTCTGTTTAAGTTTTCTTAATCCTTATAAGAAAATGAATTATCTTTTTGTAGAAAAATAGAAAATAGAAATAATTAGGAAGAAGAAAAATATGTGATTCCATGACTCCACGATCACTTCTTTTATCATTTTAAAGTTAAAACTCTCCTTAAAATGCATATGAGAATTCCTATTAAGATAATAACCTGTGAACATTTTTGGATAAATGCAGTGAAAAGAAATGACTATTTGAGCCATTGGATTACTTTGTGTTTAGCATAATTTGTATGAAATATAAAATCATTTGTGTAAATGTCATAGAAAACACAGGGAAAGTGACAAAATAAAGTCTAAACATGACAGTTATCATTTAATAGATCCAATGCTTTTAAAAATAGATTTCTTTTCTATAAAGTCACATATAAAATAGTATCATTTTTTTTTTTTCTCTTTTCACTTGAGAAGTTTTTTTTTTAATGATAGACCAACAGATTGTCCAAATTCTTTAATAATTTGGACTTTTCAACTTTCCGCCCTGTTGGGATAGTCAAAGCTATTTCTCTTCTATTGTAACTATTCCTGCTATAGAGAATAGAGCTTTTGACAATGAAAAAAACAATTATTTTGGTCATGGTTCCACATGCACTAATGAATATATATCAAACACCAAGTTTTTGTTGCTAAACATGCACAATGATGAGACTTCTTTGCCTCATGATGGCAAAGAATGGTATAACTTTTACTTTGAGTTGTAGTTACACGCACACAGCAGGAAGCTTAAAACTTTGACTTCAAAAAATGAAATAAAAATGTTTTTATAGAGTCATAGGCATATGAAACAAAATCTAATTTTATGCAACATTGGAATCAAACCCATGTCACCTAGTTTGCTGAGTTTGCTGGGTATCTCATGTCTCCTGTCAGTCTTTTCATTAATTGACATTAATTTGAGTATTTGAATCCCCACTCCATTATTTTCCCATTGTTGTTACTCTGACTCTATCTATTCCATCTTTCTTTGAGAAGAAAAAAAACTCACTACCTACTATGTCTGATCTTAGCAAGTCATTTAACCTCAACTTTCTCTTCTGTTGAATGGGTTCATAATACCTAGGTTATATTGTGAGGCATGACTAATGTGTGCAAAGACACAGGAGATTATCAGACTTGGTGGACTCTGCTACATCATCATTCTTATTGGAAAGAGATGTCTTACACTGTCAGAGACAATTGCAGTAGATTTCAAATTGATCTTACTGCCTCTACTCAAATTTCTCAACATTTTCACCCAGTGGGACTTATGAAGAAAGATCTTCCCATACATGTCAACACACTCTCATGTTCCCAGCCATGTTTTATAAGCATATGTGGATTCCAATCAGGCGCTGTGAGATCTCTATGTTGTATTATTTTACAAGAGAAAACGATGACTAATTTTAAAATCATGAAAATTACTTTTAGAGAATTTGGGTTGTATTTCCAGATCTCTGGAACTTACATTTATTAGGCAAGAAAGTAGATACTATTAAAATGCAGTCATAAATAAGAGTTACTTTATTATTAAATTTAAAAAACTATATCAAATGTAGCTCTTTAATTTGAATATGGATAGCATTGTCCTACATTTTACTTTGGTCATCACTTGTTTTCAATTTGATCATTAATTTTTCTGAATGATCAGTAAGATAAGTGATTATTACTAACATTCAAGAGTTGCAGTATCCATGTTTTTTTATCCTTACCCATTAAAAATATGTTAATACATAAAATTTTTAGAAATATTACTGTAAAAAAATCACATATATATAACAAACATTTAAAATTTAAGATCACTACTAGTATGTCATTATTAGTAGACTACTGTGAGCTACTGCCGAAGTAAACTCTGGTTTGTATAGAGTCTCTGGTGTGATAGCTACGTTAGAAACCATTCCTACCCAAGAAAGCATAACAGAATATATTTATATAAAAAATAATAAATTTTTGGATGCAATTTCATTTGCTATTGGTCACAGCCCTTGTGAGGCATCCCATAACCTAGTGAGACTCATTGTCATCGTCCCACAAGTGATGATAATTGCTCAGATTCATTTTTCACCTTGCTTCAAGGGTTACCGTGTAGAAGCATTATTATCAACCTGTCACTTTCAAATTCTGTATATTTGATGGACCCTTTTGCCTACAGAGTGATGTTTAAACACCTTTGTATAGGAAGTTTCTTTGCTTTACTCCCAAAGGTCCCTCTACTTTGAATGTCCTTCTACTCCCCTCTCCATATTCACCCTTCAGGACATTCAGAATTAAGCCCTTTCTTCTATACTTATGGAAGAATAGAATCTCAGAGTTGGAAAAGACCTACATCTGGTTCAATCGTGCATCTATTATGTAAATTCTAACGACAGCTCTAGTTTCTCCTCTAAACCCGCCAATGGCAGAAACTACCTAAATCTAGATATATCACACTTCTGAAGTTCTTTAAATGATCAAATAAACATTTCTTGAATCTCCACCTAGTTCCCAGTTATATTCCCAAATTCCACAAAATAAATTAAAATTAGGTTACATATGACAACTCTTACTAAAACAACATCATAAACTCACTGATGTGTCTAGATGTGGCAGCAAAGTCAGGGGGCAACTTGGAGGTATTTAAAAACCCGCTCCATATTTCTGTCAGTTCCTGTTCTCCTCAAATCATTACAAATAAACATATAATTTAATTAAAACAGTGGCTTTGGTATGATATATAACTTAAGACAAAGTCAGTAGTCCTCTTTTCCCTAATATATAGTCACACCTATATCTGTCCTATTAGAAATGTTTACATGTCTTCTCCTGGCTTTGAATGGATCTTAGAGGCCATTTATTATGCCATTTTTTTTTTAATTCATGAAGAAACTGAAGGGTAGAAATGGAGGTATTTGCCTAAAGCAAATGGAAAGCAAAGCCACCACTAGAAGCCCTGTACTAATTTGTGTCCCATTACAAAAATTCTCTGTCCGTCATACTTCTGTCTTTTATTGCATAACTTTTCTCAGTCTATTCTATGTTATTAATTTCTCTACCTTTCAGTCACCTCCCCTACAGGTCACTCTTGAAGCCCGGGATCTTGCCATATTTATCTTTCTATTTAACCACAATAACAAAAAAGCAGACCCGTCATAGATTTTAACTTAATTGAACATTCTTAAATAAAATGAATATATTTCCAATGGAGAAGCTATCAGAAGTGCTTATAAATACAAACTATTCCTTTTAAAGTCTACCCTAATCCTCATTACTATTTCACTTTGAATGAGCTAAGTGTTATGTTTTAAAATTATAGAAGGACACTTACTTGGATATCTCTGCAACCATTCTGTAAGAATTACGCAAAGCCAAACAGTGAATGAAATGTCTTTCTAACCTCTATATACATATATTAAAATGATGTACTTCATTGCGTTGAATACTTCATTTATTTAGCAAAAAGTCAATTCATACTGTGGACCTAGAAGAGTACGATTTACCCCAATCCAGATACGTTAAACATAAACATTCAAGTCTAGAATGTCCTTTGGAGTGTCTTTTGGCTGTCCTCAGCAATCAGATTGATTGTCACTGCTGACTGAAGGAATGTGCCTGAAAGATCTCTCTCTCTTGCTCTCTCGCTCTCTCTTCTTTTCTTCTTTCTTTCCTTCTTTCCATCCTTTCTTCCCTCCTTCCAATGGATTGGGGACTTTGCAAATCCACAGTTTCTTTCTTTCTTTATTATATGTCACATATGCACACATAGATACAGTTCTTAGGTTTTTTGTTTCTTTTCTTGTCTTTTTTTACTCTAATTCATAGCTAGTTGTATCAGAGTTGTTCTGTGTATTGATTCATTAATACCTGTAAAATATCCAGCATAGTGCCTGGCAAATAGGAGATAATCTCCTTAAGTTATCTTATAGTATGTACTCCTCCTATTTTACTTTGTTCTGAGATCCAGTAATTACATTAAGAAATGTAGTCTCTGTGTCAAAGAAAAAAATAACATATTTTGAAACGATATCAGACTATTTCTAAGCCAAAGATATAAATTCCCCGAGGCTTTGAAAGTACTCAGCAGTTCTCTTCCTATCTTAAGAGTTTCCTGCCTGCTTTCTCATATGCCTGTAACAATTTGCGTTTCTTAAATATGAGCATTTATGATAAATATATTTCTTAATTTTTCTGCTTTGCTTTTATTCCAAATTTTAAAACAGCATTGTTTTCCAATGTAATTACACATTCAGTCAACCACATCTTTCTTTAAATTGATGATTATCAGTTGGCCTAAAATGTTGAGTGTCATTAGAACTATTCGGCAATAAGCACTAGGTAAATAAATTCATATTCCAAATTACAGACTTAAGGTACAGCTTTGGAAACACAAGTTTATGACTTTTGACAGTCTCACCGTGACATTCTCATCTTAGACACAGTAGAAGGTAGTTTTATGTGATTCACCTCACGATGAGCTATGGATACCACGTACATTAGATTATATTTCATTTTTATTTGCCTCTATTATAACCTAACTTTGATAATAATGATGGTACTGATTATGAACTGACAAAAATTTAGAACTCAAAATGACTGAAAGTCTTTGGTTGGAAGCTTCAAACATTTCTTCCTGGGAAATTTAGATTTCTTGTATTTTATATTCCTTTCTATTTTTGCTTTTCCCATTAAAGTGATCTATTTTTTCTCTAAAAAGAAATGTGCAGCCTCTAGGAAGACAATCTTTCCTTCATAATGGGCAGCAGGAAATACCATGTTACTTCTAGCAAAAAACAGTAGAGGTGGCTCGATGGTTTTGTTTAATACTGCTTTAGAAATTGACATACTGCTTGCCATGAAAGTGCTAGAAAAAAAGAGGACTCCACTGTAACTGCTATTGAAAGTTTCAGAGGCAGACATCCCAGAATAATAGGCTGTGTGTGCTTTGTTTTTCAGTGAGCCCGACAAATCTGTCTCAATTTAACCTTCCTGGGCCCAGCATGATGCGTTCAAACAGCATCCCAGCCCAAGACTCATCCTTCGATCTCTACGACGACTCCCAGCTTTGTGGGAGTGCCACGTCTCTGGAGGAGAGGCCACGGGCCATCAGCCATTCAGGCTCATTCAGGGACAGCATGGAAGAAGGTAGGCATCGGGGGAAATAAAGATGAAGTTACTTTAGTTAACTCAGACATGAAAACTATCACATCACTCACGTCACAAGGATTCCCTCAACAAAGTAAATAAGTAAAACTCTCACTTGGGAGCCCTGAAGCTTGAAGAAATTTTAGTCTGCATTACCTTCTGTTTCTTTCTGTATTTGGAAATATGCCAGAAATTGTTTAGACTAATACTTGGCTATAGAGCAGTTCAGAGTAAGTCTGGTGTTCTCATACAGAAATCTGTGTAATTTTAGAGACTTTACCCTGGTGTGCCAAATATCCAAGTGACTGTTTTGTTTGACACCTCAGTTTAAAAACCATAAAAGATTTATAAGCCAGAAAAAATTCTCTTATGAAACAACCACATGCTGCCGACTTTTATTCTCAGAAACTCCCTCTGGTGTTAGTTTTTATTATCATATTATTTTAGAATTCATATTGTGCCTGCTTTTTGCTTTATAAGTTACATTTCCTTATCCATTACATTAAGATTCTCACCTGACCTAATAAATGTCTTTGTAGTTGTAAAGTTCTACATGAATACTTTATAACAAAAACTCTTTGAAAAACTCAGGAGGCGTAATTGATTTTCAAATGTATGTAATTTTCTAAACTGTATAACCTCAAATGTCAAACTTGATGATAATATTTGAGAGATTTTCTTCTTTGATTTAATGAATGATTTTTAAGTACCCACAAAGGAAAATTGTGGCATACATATTATAAAGCATATCAGCTAAGGATAAAATAAAGGTAAACACAGAAGTTCAAATAGATTAGAATAAAATCAGATGTGTAATCAGCCCTACTATCCTAGTCCTTAGTAAGTCTGTATAAAAGAAGGGACTCTAGATCTTTAAGCATACCAAGGGTTTAAACCTCTGGTCATCCATTTATCTGTGGTATGAACATGAGCTAGTTTTGTAACTTTATTAGCCCTGATTTCTGTATCTGTAATTTCTAAGGATGAAAGCAGAGTCAAGAATAGTTCTGTTCCCTTCTCTTTCCCCTTCCCACCTTCCTATTTAAAGTATCTTCTGACTATAATTGAGGTAGCTGTGAAAATTGACTCCCGGTCTTCAGGTTACCGCTGTACATTTATTTAACATGCTGGTACTAAATCAGTTGACCATAGTTGCCACTGCCTTTTGGGATGTTAACCAAACCACTGAATTCACCATGACAGGTAGTGAATTTTACCCTGAGGGTCTGCTGATTGCTTCAAGTGTAGACAAAATGTAATTAATCTGAAATGTAAAGTCATCACTTTTCTTTCTTTTTTTTTTTTTTTTTAATTTTTATTTATTTATTTATTTATTTATTTATGGCTGTGTTGGGTCTTCGTTTCTGTGTGAGGGCTTTCTCTAGTTGCGGCAAGTGGGGGCCACTCTTCATCGCGGTGCGCGGGCCTCTCACTATCATGGCCTCTCCCGTTGCGGAGCACAGGCTCCAGACGCGCAGGCTCAGTAGTTGTGGTGCACGGGCTTAGTCGCTCCGCGGCATGTGGGATCTTCCCAGACCAGGGCGCAAACCCGTGTCCCCTGCATTGGCAGGCAGATTCTCAACCACTGCGCCACCAGGGAAGCCCAAGTCATCGCTTTTCTGAAATGGTTCTATCACTCTCTTCACAGACAGGTTTTATCACTCTTATAATACTGGAAAAATGATTTGCTAAGCATACTGATGGCTTTCTAGAATGCCTCATTTACAGAGCGAATGCTCTTTATATGGTGGGAAATTCTGGCCTTCCATGTATGAGAATTAAATAATCTGAACTGTTGAAAGCCAGCCCCAGTGGGCGAGATGGCTTTTTGATGTCTATACATTGAATACTGAATTATTATAATTCTTAAATTATGCTCTAAAATCAAGGAATTGTTGGACAGGAAATGTAAGGGACTTTATTGATTCCCTGCCTGGTGCTCACGGTGAAAGATGAGGAGACTGAGCCACAAACTTTAAGGTTATAGACCTAAGCAGCAGAAAAAGACTAAAAATGGGATCTCCTAATTCATCGTCCACCTTCCTACTGGTACACCATGCTAACAGTCTAAGTTCACACCAGTGTTACTAGAAGTTGAAAGAATGTGCTTTTGTTTAAAGATGACTAGCATTTTTCACATCTCACAGAGTGATTTGCTCAAGCTAGGACTCTGGGAGTCGTCTTTTATTCCGCTTTTGACCCACATCAGTTTTAAAGAGGTTCTTCCTGGTGTCTCTCAAATTCATCCCTTTATTTTCATCCCAACTGCCTCTATCCTACACAGTTTTCCTGGTGCTCTCCAGACCAGGTCGTGAGCACCCCCAGGTGCTTTTGTAGTACCCAGAGCATTGCTCTTAATAGTATGTATATGACCCTGTTGTGATTATCTTTTTAGTTACATATCTTTCTACTTCTTTTTGAGCTCCTAGGATTGTGACATTCAATTTTACAGTCCCAGCATCTAGCAAGGGCCTGTCACATTGTGTGCATTTGACTAATGTTTATTTAATGGATGAGTGAGCAGAAATATCCTTATATTATCCCACAATGAAAAGAGGAAGAACTTTTCTACAAATATAATTAAGCACAATTTTATGCACCTTTTGGGCTTAATATTGTACATTGGACTTGCAGAAATAGAAATCATTCTGTTAATTGTTTAAGACTGGTATTTTGATGCACCTACCTAAAAGACAGTATGCAATTTCCATCCTTAATTTCAATGAGACACCACCTTGAAATAAGAAGTACTTTTCTGTTACTAAAATTATGAAGGAAACCATCCTTCTCCATTAGAATGGGTATAATCAGCTCGTCACAGATAACGCTGGAAGAGCTTATTTCCCTGAAAGTTTATGGAGAAAAAAAGTGAAAATGGATCTTTGTTGTATAAAAATGAAATTAAATAAAATACATAAAGTTTTTTTAAAGTTTAAACTTTCATGGCAACTTTAGGTGTCCATGATTTTCTGATTATTTATTATGTGGGAGTTTACTCTAGTTTTCAATACGTGCAAAGCATGCTAGAAGGGCTTGCACTTGTCAGTTCTCTGTAACGTGGTGGAGGAGATACTTTAGGGACCTTTCCATGGCTCAACATTTCGATCTCTAAAAAATGACAGCAGACTTGTTCTCAGATTCTTATGTTATTTTTATTTCCTTAACCACCTATTCTTCACTTTTCAGTAAAGGCCGGGTAGTTCTGAGCAGACTTCATTACTTCACCTCTTGTTCTTTTTTGCTTTCTTTAGTTCATGGCTCTTCATTATCACTGGTCTCCAGCACTTCTTCTCTTTACTCTACGGTAAGTGTTGACTGTTAAGAAAACGCTTTTGCCTTTGCCAAGCACACAAATGGTTAAATAGGTTGGCATTTACACAGAAGCCGCGCAGTTAAAGAAGGGTGTCCTCTAAGCTCCTGCATACTGATAAGGTGGCGGGTGCTCTCCCAGCCCTTCTATGGCTCATTTGTATGTGCTTCCACTTGACTTTTATGTACTCATTGTAATCAATGAGTGGATAGAAAACTGAATCTCATAAAACCCAATGGGCTATGACTCAGAATCCCTGAAACCATGTACGATGATCCACTGTAATCTTATAATACTGACCACTTTTCCTTGTTCGGTTCCCTGAGCCATGACTGGTAATTGTTCTATGGTATTTTCTCCGTTTTCTTTTTTAAGTTCATTTTTTGAGAAGATCATACCAAAGGGTAAAAGCCTAAAAGGCTTGGTGATTTTTTAAACTGTATCTTCTGAAAGAGCGTGGTTTTAAAAACTTCATTTCTTAAGAGAGAAATGCCAGTGTATCAACGTATTTTCCCAATGTGTGAAATTATATTTTGTTTTTGCCAAGATGAGTTTTCTGTCCACTTATTAAAATTTCATCATTTTCAAAAAAATAGTCTACAGGCAGTTACGTTTCACGAAAAGGTTCCTTCATCCTAGGTTAGAGCGGGGTATATTTTAGTTTATGAATCTCACTGAGTCTTGAGCACTATGAATAATCCCTAATCCTGTATCGAAAGGTTCATGAAAAGTTCAACGCCTCAGCTGTCACTGAATAATTAAGCATTAAGGGCAATGCTAATTTTTTCATTCATTTTTGTTAAGTTCAAATGTTATGGCCCTCTTTTTATATTTATTGCTTTAAAGTGTCACTCAAGATCAGACTGTCATTGGCAGAGGCAATATTTTTCTTATCATTTCTCCTTTTAATGATTAACCTTGCCAATCGATTCTATGAATAATGAAATCACTGTTAGTGTTTAGATAAATCTGCTGTTTTAGGCAAACGCGTAAAGAAGTGAGAAATGGAAAAATGTATCGGAAAAAACACAAAGAAGAAATATGTCGTGTTCCTCCTATTGGGCCAATGCCACTGCTTGACGGGAGATATATTCTGACTTAAACCCTTGCAATTGAAGTCTCTATATAACATTAAAAGATGCAACATCATTATAGTCATATTTTAAATATATAAAAAACAATATTTGGATAAGAAACTACCTTCATGAAGCCTGAGAAAAACTCAAGAAGAAAAAGAGCATGGGTTGAGGAAAAACAGATGGCTAATTAGTATACAAGAGTCTAATAGACCTTTCTGTGATAATAAAATTATTCTATACCTGTACTAGATTATATAGTAACCACTAGTCACATGTGGCTATTGAGTATTTGAATTGAGTGTGGTATGACAAAGGAAGTGCATCTTTTATTTTAAGTAATTTGAATTTATATAGACACGTGCCTCGTGGCTGCTATACTGGATATTACAGATTTACAGGGAACAAAGGAGGTACATTTTAAAAATTATAGATTTATAGGAGCAGATGTCAAAATAATAAGGATAAATTAGAAAGTATAAATGAGAAGTATTAAGAGTACAATACGAAATAGGCACAGAGATGAAAATAAAGAGACTATACACACATATTTATGTGATGAAATAGACCCTCATGTTAAGTGTGAAAAGAATGGATTAGGTGATCAAATCACATGAGAAGGTGATATTATTAGGAAATTAAGAAATTTAAATAGTTCTTTTGGAAATGATGGAAATTATATACTTGAACTGACAACCTGTAGTAAGACAATTAAAATAAATGGATATGTGGAGGACTAATAAAGAGAAAAATTGCAGGTGATAGAGGAGTCATTTCTGTCTCCAGTCCCCCATTATCATGCACTGATAGTTAATTGGCAATGAAAAGATATCTGTGAAAGTGCTTTCAAACTATGAAGTGAAAAATCAATTTATCATTTTTTTGCATGCCTCCTTAAGGACTCAGGATAAAGGATCAGTTGATTTACATTTTTGCCTGACTCTATCAGGAATTATTGTGTGACATCAGGCAAGTTGCTAAATTTCTGTGGACTATACCTGCAACATAAAGTTGACAAACAGCAGCCAGATCTATCCCATCTGTCCCAAGGGATTTCTGCAATAGTTAGAGAAGATAAGGTTCATTACATACCATAAATTACAAAAAATTATAAACTGCATGGGAGCACCATTTATATCATAGTCTTTGTGATTTGCACCTTTGAAGTTATGCCATGTGCAAGTAACACAGTTGTGCATGATATCCCTTCATAAAATAATTAGGGAATTTGCTGGCGGTCCAGTGATTAGGACTCCGCACTTCCACCGCCAGGGGCCTGAGTTCAATCCCTGGTTGGGGAACTAAGATTCCACAAGCCACGTGGTGTGGGAAAAAAAAAAAAAAAATTAAAGTGTTTAGGGAAAATAGATTCTTTTTTTTAAAGGACTATTAGACACTATTTGCTATTATGAGGCAATATACTGCTCTTCCTAACCATGAATATAAACAGTCTTTAACACCATCATTTATGCAACTTATAGAATTCTATGTTTTGATTAAAAATATTAAACTAACAAAGATGACTTGTTGCAAAGAACATTTACCTGTCAAATTACCAATATAATAAATCCAATTGAAAGGATTGTTTCTTCACATATAACTCTTGAAGTCTCTACCAATTACAGTTTGGTAAAATTTTCCAAAGTACCTTGTTATAAAGCTGAGTAAATCATCTTACAGAATTTTTGAGCAGAAAGATCCAGGGAGATTACACACTGGTTGGAAATCACAGACCCAATCTGACCTGCCAAGCTGTTACCTTTGGCAAACTTTTGAGTTTGTGTGTTTGTTTTTAAATCTAAGCCAACACTGAAAAAATATGGAGTTTTACCTAAAAATTCAAATTTCTCAGTTCCTTTTTAAAGTAATCGGAATATCTAGCAACACGGAGATGAAATTCCTCCAGGTTTACAGCATGGCCCCCTTTAGATGTTGGCATGTGATCTCAGGCAAGACCCAGCCTCCACCAGTTCTCTTCCTGACACTGAAGCTGAGTTTGCACTGTTAGTTATTATTGTGCTGTTGCATTTCTTGCAGGAAAGAAATACTCCTCAGTATCCATATCTTTATGAAAAGTGGGGAAAACAGATAACCTAGGAAGGCTGTGTGATTTTTTTTTAATACCCAGGGCTCTTTTTGTTCTTTGTATGTCTAGTCCTGTTAAACATTTAAAATTTTGATCCTTGCAATAGATGTTTTCTGAGTGGCTGTATATTAAAAATTGTATTGGATCCGTTTTGTACTTTGAATCTAATTTGTATTGATTTCATAAGAGTGAGGGCTACGTTAGTTCACTGTGGGGCCCTTCAGCATATTTCCTAACACATAGCTAATACTAAAGTAAACATTTTTTGATCAGTAAATTTGAAAGGATGAATGAATGGCCAAGTAATGGCTTACAGAATAAAGAATCATCTAATATATTTTTATTTGGGCAAGGTGTTTTATATTGTTTACCACCCTTGAGGACATTGGGCCAGCTTCAAAACTATCATTTAAAAATGGCAAGTAATCATATTCCATCATAATGTCATCAATCCATGCCTAACCCACTGAAAGAAATATTAATATTCTGGCTCATTGCTTCAACTTTATGGTAACACCTACCCAGTATTGCTAACCACAGGATATGAAAGAAGGCAAAGATTAAAGAAAAAGTTAGTTCTGAAAAGTCAGCAAAGAGAAAGTCATTCTATACAGTATATATAGAATTAATATGTGATGGTTATGCATATAACTAGTGTGTATAACTTATTCAGGGCTTTTTTAATGAAAAAATGTGATGACTGTCTTTCTTGACTATTTTTTTAAAATAACATACAATGCTCTTTTCAATATGCAAGTTACTTATTGAGTATCAGTTCTATATAATCCTAACAAGCCTAGAAGCAGGATTTGGACAGAATAAACTGGCAGTAAATACGCAAAATACCAGGGAAACCAAATAGTCAAAGTTAATCATGCCATATGCCTCAAGGCAAACAACCTCCAGCTTTTGATCCATGAAATTTTTATCTTAAAATTCCTTCATTCTGTCTGATTCAAAAATCAAACTTTATGTGAAACATTGAAATTATTATAACTTAAAAATATTGAATCTTCACTTTAAAAAGTTGAGATATAAAACATTAAAGCTTTATGTCAGAATTTGTTTTTAAAACAGTTTTCTTATCAAGGCTATTAGGATTCTACTAGTTAACCACTCTTCATTTAACCACTATATTAATAACTATACATATTTTTTAAGAATAAAGAAAATATAGGATAGAAAAAAAATCCAGTTTAAAAGAGATGCTTATGCATAAAAAATATCCTGAGGGTTATTTTACTTTGTTTTAGTTTATGTTTTCTGGAGGAAAAGAAGAGATAAAAAATGGTTTAGGTACTTCTGCGTCTGTTAATCAGGAAATGTCTCAAAAGGAGAGATAGGAGATTGTTTTTCAGCTTTGGATCTGCTCAAGGCAATGAACAGACTTGTAATGTTCAGCAATATTGTGCATTCTCCAGCTTTTTCCAGAATGAGGGAGCTTCGCAAATACAATGGCGCACATAATTCATTTTCTGGCGTTTTGCAGCCCAACGTGAAGAAGAAAAACAGAGCTAGGAGTTTTCTACAGCTGAGGCCAAAACACCCCTCGAGGTCCTACAGCAGTGCTCATTTCCATTATCTGTGGAGCCGATGTTTGTCAGACACTTTTATCACCACCTTACCGCTGGGGGTTTTAATGTTTTGCTGACTTGGAGCCCAGTAAACTTATTTAATGATCGTTAAGAAAAACAAATAAAATAGAAACTAATCAGCAGATTTTCTGTGGTTGTCAGTACAGGTCAATATTTTGCCTCTAGTCTTATTTGGCATTCTTTATGATCTATATATCGCAGAATAAAATTCCGACTCCTAGTTCTTGGCTAAAAATCTCTGTAATTTCATAGAGTATAAATTTCCTAAAATCTGTATGGAAAAAAAAAATCTCCTCTATTATTTTTTTCTGCACTCATCTTTTTTAAAGTATAATTTTATAACTTTTCTTTTTGTTGTTTATGGTCTGGATCTTAGGGTAACACCATTTTTTAATTCTATCCTTTGCTTTCAAGACAGAGTATATATCCATAAATCAAATAACTGATATTTTAAAAATACCATTAGGTTTGTATATAACAAAATAGTAATTTGCAGTCCTACAGGTTCCTGTTTTTACTGTTTTAATTTAATAATATCATATATTTTACCATGTTCTTATGTTAGACCAAAATAACATTTTAAATACACAGTATAATTATTTTATTCTTTTATACTTGTAGAATGAATTGACACTAATTATTTATAGTTAAGTTCTTTTTCCTTTTTTCTTTTACAGGCTGAAGAAAAGGCTCATTCAGAGGTAAAAACCTTGTAGCATTTTTACATTTGACTGTTTTCGTTTACATTTATGATGAAATGAGTGTTTCGACCACTAGAGGGCTCTGTGATACAACCCATAACTCTCCAACACTGCTAATAGAAGTGACCCAGCTAGTGATAAATGGTCTTGGATATTTCCTCTTAAAAGAAAATGAAACGAAGTTTTTAGAAGCAAACTCTTTTCTCACATTCTAGCTTGGAGTCTTAACTCAACATCTAATAAGTTGTCTCTAGTAGTAAGCACTTACAAATCTTTGATGGATGAATGAATGAATGTGTGGTCTATTATATTATAGTCTCTTCCCCCACTGCCTGTTAGACTAAGTGCATAGGATTAAGGCAAGTATTGAATTTGAGGCACTAGACCTCCACAACACAATTTATCAGTATCCCAGCCCATCTATTATTTGGTGTGAGGACTTTGCTGCTTCTAATCACTTGATGTCTAGTGTAGTATATTGTTCTAATCACGCACATTTCACAAATATTTCATCGCAATCATGTACAAATCAGATTGCAGCCTGGAGAGAACATTATTTTTCTTTCCCTTTGTGTAAGAGTTGTCCTGGCCAAGGAGAGCAGGGAGACTTTAATTAGGCCTTTATTCAAGGTGTGGTAATGACTATTTGATTGGTTTTACCATGAGCAAAGAAAAATGCGTTGGTAACAGCCTCTGCAAAGGAACTCTTCCCTTTGAAGTTTTATTTTATTAGCCTTTTAAAGTAAAATTTGTGCGTATTTTAAAAAAATTGAAAAAGTGTAAATTATTTCAATTTTATCTTTATAATTGCTAGACCAAAGAGTAAATATGGTTTTGAAAAACCTAAACTATTTACATCTCACGGACATGGCAAAATTCTACCATCGACCACAATATGTATTAGCTACTAAGGCATAGAAATACCGCATCTGTTTGCCGTATTAGTAATTATCCACCTCTCCTTTAATTATTTATGCCCCATAGTAGGTCATGGTTCTTTTTTAATGATTTATATTACTTTAAGGTTTCCTAGATTCTATTTTAAAGGAAATCTGATCATGTAATAGAGACTATTAATTTGAGAAAGCCTCTTTGAATTTGTATTGTTTTAAGAATAAAATAGATGTTCTCTGCTTTCTGGAACCTTTTGCGGTCATCATCATTTGAATGTAGCTCAAATGCTCTTTGGGTCTGGGTGTATCTCTTTTTTTAAAGGACAGGAGTCAAATGGAATCACATTTACTAAAATTATGTAAATGTCCCCTGTCTCTAATTCCAGTTTAAAGTTTAGTTCTTTTTTAGAGTCTTTTCAGTATTTACCACCATTTCTTCTCCACAAAAATCTAATGGGTAGGAAAAAAAAAAAAAAGACAGTTAATGAACTGTGTCAATAATGCTCTTTCAAACTAAGGTAGTGTTTTGAAAGTCTAACTACAATAATAGAGAACTTGCTTTTGAAGAAATGAGAATCATCAGAGTAGAATGTTTGGCACCAAAGTAACTAAAATCCCTTGAGACCAGAAGTATACTTGTAGACTTAGTCTCAGTTGCTTATGAATATCTTAACCTTACTAATCACTGTTTATATTTCATGGAAACGTGAAACATGCAGATTAAACTGTGGAAAGTGCTTAAATTAAAATTTTAAATATGATATATACTCTCATCTTTTTCTGGTTCACTTTTATTTGAGTGTGGACCTAACCAAACAGGAAAACATTTTAGCATATTTATGTTGTTGGTTTATCTAGCCGTTTGCACAGTATTACTGATTTTTCCCCTTTTTTGAAACTATGGATAATCTATAACAGCATTTCTGCCCAGAGCTCATAGTAACTCACTGAATAAAGGGCATTATAACAAAGACTTGGGAAGGCTTCTCTGAGTGTTAGGAATTAAAACTCCAGCCAATAAAATTATTTTCAAATATGTAATCATTAAATGTTGAATTGGAGCCAACTTTCAGTGACTGCAGGATATTCTACAGCTTCTGAGAAGTTGCCAAAGTATAGGAAACAAAAATAAACATACAAAAATGGATAGAAAAATTAAAAGACCCAGAAAATATATATATGTATATTTAATGGGGGTAAGGTGAGCTAATTATATAGTATTGGCTTTTTTGGATTGAATTCTTAGTTTTAAGTTAAAATCTACTAGCATATTGATTTGATTTTTTTTTTTTTAAATTACATTCAGCAAATCCATAAACTACGGAGAGAGCTTGTTGCATCACAGGAAAAAGTTGCCACTCTCACATCTCAACTTTCAGCAAATGTAAGTCACTTTTGATTTTTTTTGATATGTTAAAACAGATGTTTATATAGTAAATGGGATAATTTTAGTAACAGACTCACAAACTTTAAATGTCCAAAATTATACAGACTTTTTTTTTTTTAATGTTTTCTGGCTTTATTTATTTATTTATTTATTTATTTATTTATTTATTTATTTTTGCTGTGTTGGGTCTTCGTTTCTGTGCGAGGGCTTTCTCTAGTTGCGGCGAGCGGGGGCCACTCTTCATCGCGGTGCGCAGGCCTCTCAGTATCGCGGCCTCTCTTGTTGCGGAGCACAGGCGCCAGAAGCGCAGGCTCAGTAGTTGTGGCTCACGGGCCTAGTTGCTCCGCGGCATGTGGGATCTTACCAGACCGGGGCTCGAACCTGTGTGCCCTGCATTGGCAGGCAGATTCTCAACCACTGCACCACCAGGGAAGCCCGTATACAGACTTTAAGTCACTAAATAGTGGGACTTTCCTTCACGCTGGGTAATCAAACGTAAATCCACATTGATGAGAAATCACAATGTGGTTAAAATGGCTTTTTGTTTCTTGTAAAGTTGGAAACATTAGTAAAACCTACAAGTGTCATTTCTTTTCTTATTTCTCATTGTTACCAACGCCCAGCCCCACATACGTAAGACTTTCTTCAGCTCCAAGACAATGAGGGGTTGACAGTGATTAACTGTGGAGTATAAAAAATTCTTGTGCCCTGTCTCCTTCAGCACAATTTATTGGACAATTAGTTAAGCAGCCAGTTAATTCTCTAAATTTGGGTTTCTTAGCTATGTTATAAATGAGCTACAGTTCTCTCAAAAACCTTGGTAGCCTCCTTATAGCAGTTTAAGCAGCTGAGGATGGCAAAAAATGATGATGGCAAAAACCATCAATTATATTAACGTTTACTGAAGATCTTTCAGTGTGCCAGGGAGTATACTCAGAGTAGGAGCAGAAATAAAGGCGAACATGTGGCATCGTGCCTGGCCCTAGGGAACAACAGTGTTAGAAGCAGCAGTGAGGGGTGAGGAAGCTCCTGCTATTTTGCCGTATGTCCTGACACCTTCACTCAACATCAGTCTGCTCACTCCCGCGGGGTGGCTTTGGGCCTGTTCCCTGCCTCACCGCTCTGCTCTGCGTGGAGTTCTTCCATCTGTTCAACAAAGCTTAACACAGCAAGAGTGAGCAAATGTGGGCCCACTGGGTATGATTTAAATAAGAGAGATTTTAAGAATAAAAGTTATTGTGCAATATATTGGGTTGGCAAAAAGTTTGTTTGGGTTTTTCCATACCATCGAGAACCCAAACGAATTTTTTGCCCAGTCCAGTACCTTCCACAGTATATAAGTAAGTCATTTCACTCACAATGCATTCATTTTAGCACTGTATTTGAATTGACTTTAGCTTTTTAACTTTGGGAGAATCAAATGAATTTGGGATTGGTTATATTTATTTTTTATAGATATTGTCAGGGGATTCTTAAAATAATAGCAGGTTTTAGAGAACTGTTTAGACAATACTGGAAGAGAACAGTATTATTTAACCCATATTTTTTGTCTAAGAATAATTCTTAAATAGTTCAGAAGCCACTGTAAATTTTATACTATAGGCTATATGTACAGTAGTATGAAGCACTCCTGTCTAGATTCCTGAATTTGTACCCAGAGGACATATTACAGTGTAAAAGCCGGAACACACTGGGTTGTGTTTGTCTGCAATGAGGAAGGCTCAACGACAGACCCTATGCGCTGGATAGTAAAGATATAAATGTCTTGAATGATTACTCAGAGTTTTGTTTTATTTTGTAAATGTCTCTTGCATGGACTTACATATCAGTTGTTGGATTAATAAATGGCTGCTATACATAATGGAATTTGGGCTTTTACACAATAATGTTTATACTGTCTCCATTTAAAAAGTAATACGGTTGACCCTTGAACAACACGGGTTTGAACTGTGCAGGTCCACTTATGCATGGATATTTTAAAAATCTGCATGTAAGTGGATCCACACATTTCTAAATATCTGCATATAACTTGACCCGCATAGTTCAAACCCGTGTGGTTTAAGGGTCAACCATACACCATCCTTGGTTGGTTGAACCCTTGGATGTGGAACTCACAGATGCGGAGGGCCAACTATGGGACTTGAGCATCCATGGATTTTGGTCCTGGAACCAATCTCCCACAGATACCAAGTGACAAATGTACATGTATATTGTATTAAAAAGAAAAACTGAAATTAAAAGAAGTGTTTAATAAAAGATATATACTTGCTTTTCCCTCTGAGATTCCCATTCCCATTCTTGTTGATTGATTTCTTGTGTTTCCTTTCAACATTGTTCTTCTATATACCCCTGAATACATATATACAGTACACATTTGGAAAGGCTTATACACACACACACACACACACACACACACACACACACACATAGACACACAGAAGGAACCAAGTTCTAACATAGGAGGACAGTCCTGGGGGACAACTCGACGCCACTGTTTTGAAAGGTAACAAACATTTTACAAAGATGTCAGCCATTGGCTATCTGCCACTTCTCTCAAGTCATGCATGCCACACTATTTTCACTGTTGTGTTTTCATGACTATGGACTATGTATTCTCAGCTGGGCATTGATATGACCGTCAAAGCATGAATAGTGGTTCTTATGGTGGGGAAAAAAAAAGTACTCTTTTTTTTTTTAAAGTACTCTTTTTATGCATAAAGCACAGATATATAGAGAGTACATAAACAGGTATCCAGCATATTTGTGATATTAAAATGGCCATGGAGGAAGGGGACAATTAGGAAAAAAAAAAAATCTATGATGTCTCCCTAGGGGGTGATAAAGAAAAAAATGTAAGAAACATAAAATTAGAAAAATCGGTGCCAAATTTATAAATTTGTTTTAAAAGTTCTAGTCTTGGAAAAACTATCCAAATATCTCCAGCCTTCCCTGTGCACGTCTGTGTTATCATTATTAGTACATTTTGCCTGTGGATGGTAGCTTAATATATATCCTATTTGGTTCTTCTTTTTTTACTTCATAATGCATTTTAGAAATATTCTCAAATCACCTCAGACCCACACAGAAACCTGTACGTAGCAGCTTTATTTTTTAATAGTGCAAAAATTGGAAACAACCAAAATGTCTCTTAATAGGTCCATGGATAAACAAACTCTGATACATCCATACCGTGGACTGCCACTCAGCAGTAAAATTAAATAACTATTAATACACACAGCAACTTGGATGGATCTCAAGTGCATTAAGCTTAGTGAAAAAAAGACCAATTTTAAAAGGTCGCATACTATATAATTCCATTTATTCACCATTCTCAAATGACAAAATTATAGAAATGAAGAACAACTTAGTGGTTGCCAGGATTTAAGGAAGGTGGTCACCTCTCTCCTGAGAGGTGGGTGTAACTATAAAGGGTAGCAATAGGAAGAGCTTTGTGGTGATGAAAGGTGGTTATTTACATCTGTGAATCTTCATATGTGTACCAATAATGAATTTCTGGTTTTGATATTATATATAATTTTATAAAATGTAACCATTGAGGCAAACTGGGTAAAGGGGTACAAGAGTCCTCTCTGTACTCTCTTTGAAACTTCTTACGAATCTATAATTATTTCAAGTTTAAAAATTAAACACCTAAAGATCTATCACAATTTTTAAAAGTGATGTCTAGTTTTTAATTTCTTGGGAATTTAAATCTTATTTCACCATTTAGTGCTTTTTTCATTCGGTGGTGATATGGATTGTTAAAGCTTTTTACCATCAGGTAAATGTATTGCTGAAACTGTCAAAAGATGAAAGTCAGGAGATTCAGGTAATGAAGATATATATTATCTTCTACTCTTTTACAAAGCAGTTTATCAAAATTCACTTTAAAACTATTGCAGTAACTAAGAACTTGTGTAAGTGGATGCCTGTATAAATGTTTATAAAATCATTTTAAGGTCAATCCTATTTTAAACATTTAATAGTATCATTATAATTACTAGGGATGGAGTCTTGTATATTTATGTCCGTTTGTATCTTTAAGGATATAAGCTCCTTTACACATTCAGAAATTTGAATTATTTATAAGGTACAAACCATCTTGAACTCATTCTCTTTAGCACTTAGTTTAAAATGACACTTCAGATTCAGTGCACCATTATAAGTCATCAAAGGATTTACTTGAGAAAACACTTGGTTTCTCAGTTCTAAGAAATACTGCATTTAAATTTCATTCAGAGTGTGTTTCGCGTCATTGCCTCTGAGTTAACATCTGTTGATGTATGTAATATATGCATATATTTTAATATACTTGTACAGAACTTAAATTAATTATAAGACTGAAAAATTTTTCTGTATAGTTTCTTCAATGTAACTCAAAAACATTTTTTAATCTTGTACATTTCCTATTTGGAGGTAAAGATGTGCTTTTTATTTATTATTTTATTCAGACCACAAGTAAACTTTTTACTTTTCGGTTAAATGGGATCACTACAATGACCACTATTGTATAGAAGTGTCATAGCCATGACTTATAAAGACAAATTACAATGTCTGGTTCTGTAGAAAATATCATTAATTGTTATTATTATTGTTTATTTAGTAATCATTTTAAGATCCAGCTATTCAGTTTTACTCAATAGATGAATAATTCTATCAGGACTTAATTGGTTTTCCTTAATTTGGGCTTTTTGGGTTCTTTTTCTTTTTGTAATTGATGCGTCACATGTTTGGACCTGGCAGCGTGATTATATTTATATGGAGTCCAGACAAAATAATCTGTGTTTTAATATTTAAATTTGAAACATCTGTTTCTCTGCTTTTTCTCCCCCTTTGTTAAAAGGGGCAGTGGTAAGTCAGAAAGTTATTCAGTCAGCTCGCCTCTCATCTGCCTGACAGAGTATAACCTCCATTCAGTAGAAGGCACGCTGAGCCTTCCCCTCTCCTTGCGAAGTTCTCTGAGCAGAGCTGCAGAAAGCCTGGGAAGCCTCTTTATAGAGCTGTGTGCACTAGGATGTCTGGGGAAAGGAGAGAGGGTATGTTGGCCAGCGCTATTTCCTGGCCTTCCTTGAATCAATACCCCACCAACAAACAGGAAGAGAACAGGAGCCCCACAGTCCAAGGCCCCCGGGAATGTACGGTCACATCAGACAGTCAGCCAGGTGCCCCCTGGCCTCTGACCCATACCTTCATGCTGCCAAGCCAGGTGGGATGCACTTAATGTATTTCTTACAAATCTCCGCCCTTAGGTCATCTGGAAATGGGCACTAAGGCTAGTTATCGCTACCACTTTTCAAAGATATCGCTGAATGAATGTGTAACCAAAAAAAGTTTTTTTTGTGTTTTGTGTGTTTTGTTTTTTTACCTTTCAGCACATAAGTCTTTTAACCACAAATCTCTCAGGTGTTATTTTCCTTGGGATTGTGTCCTATATCTTTGCTCTATTTAATATTTTTATATAATCTGGCAGTTACTTTTGTGTTTCTGCATCTCCTTTAAGGGAAAACTATTTTGCACATGATTAACAATGACAGACACTGAAGGGACAATTTTATACAGTAAAAGAAATGTGAAATCTTATTTATGATAGTTTCAGA